>NC_052504.1:19076293-19318793 GCF_014356525.2 Nilaparvata lugens
TTTAAAAATTCAAAAGTGTTGACGACGCTGAAATTCATGACAAGAAAATCAGACTGAAAAAAACAGATGCAACTCGCACGTGAATGCAACAAGATCATCAGTTGAGCTTGATACATGTTGACGAATGTACACAATCTATTATTAATGTAGCATGTTTTCTTTTTACATACTATGTTAACCCAATGACCTAGGCTCTGCGAATCTTCTCGAATCAATCTCATACATTCAAGAGAAACACTCAATGCTGGAAACTCCTCTTTAAAACCGTTGGAATTACTACTTCGGATAGTAATGTAGACTCTCAACAATAGGATCATAGTTCATAGTGGGCTTCAAATAATTTATTGAGAATAAAAAAGCTCATCTTATTGGAGTACTAGAGTCTTACTGTACTAGAAACGATTCGATAGATGATAATACTACTTAAAACAGTTTTGCCACTTTATTGACACTTGAAAAGTTATTCTGGATTTTTTACAGTGTGGGATATTTTGATTGGTACTTTTGTGATTATGAAAAAATTATTGTATAACATACCATTTATAATGTTCCTTACTCAATTATTCCGTTGAAACTTGAGGTTGTATTGATTCCATATTATACATGTAATGATTTGAGCACAGTTGATATATTCTCAAAGAATGATTTTCTCTCAAGAATAGTTGTTCGATATTGAAAATCTTAAATCTTCTTATTGAGACTTTCTTCTCTGAAGATCTGGAATGTGATGACATTCACTGAGTTGAAGGTCTAAGGAAGTGTTGGGAAGAGAGTTCTATGAATAGCTCTGGTAGATCATTTAAATTGAATTAATGCGATATTTGAGATGTAAAATTATGCTGAGAACGGGGATTGAAGATACTGAAAAGAGCAATGAGAAATAGGATGGAAACAGACGGAAGGTTTCTGAGAGGCATTTCGCCGAATCGCCAAAAGAGTCTTCACGAAGGCGACGAATGGTGTAATCCGAATATTTGTTTTAGATTCTCTCGGGCTTCGCGTTCCTCTAGACGTCTAATAAACCGAGGTTTCAGAATACGAGTAATTGCGAAATCTTTATTCAAACGCACACTGCCTCACCCCTTTGCTGCCCCAGAGCCTGACACCCGACTCGAATTTCCATTCCCTCAGCTGCAGAGAAATACGAATCCTCCATAATACAGTGACTCACGAGAGCCTCTCAAGCATTCCTTCGAATGGAATCTTTTTGGAGATTTCCGTAAAACTTGCAGCAGAAGAGTGTTCGATAGCCGAGTGGCTTAAATCCCGCAATTCGTTGAAACAACGTACAATCCATTCTTCTGATATAAGCCAGCCATTATTTATTTATGGGACGTTCAACGCTTCAATTTATTCTTTCTGAAGAGTTCTGATATTTATCTATTTCCAAGCATAAGGAAAATGCTGTCTTCCTCCTAAATGATTTGGAAGCATTGTGCTGGAGGAAAGTTTTAAAGAGAAATATTTTATTTATAAAGATATTGGTAATAAGTGCTACAAGGCTACACCTTAATTCTGGTAAACGAACCAGTAATTATTTCACAATAATTACTTACTTATTTTAAATACTCATCTATTTCACTATTCATGACGATCTGCAAGTAATAATCCATTTTGAACTATTTTCGACGTCACTACAGTCTAATTTCCGAATATAAGTTACTAGCTTGCCCGGCGAACTCCGTTATCGCCAAAAAGTCAATGTATCTCATGTCACACTAACCAGAGTCTAACGAGCCGAGCATAATTGTAAGAATAAGTGCCATTTTGTATATATATTTTTTGTTCTTATACGGTAGTTGTATAATTATGTGTATTCAAATTCACTTATTTATATCTTCACATACAAATCACTTGGCAGAAATTAAGGCAAACTTCTAGTCAGTGAGCTACCCCTGTTATATCAGTAATTATAAAGTTATTGAAAGAGGAGGAATAAATAAAGCGCGCTAGCCTATTTTGATATAATTTAATTCAATTCGAATATTAGATATAGCTGTTTCAAAGCCAACCTTTAGTAACGGCGACTTTCAATAATATCAATTCCAATTCTATCACTTTATAAACTTTTAAATACTATTAATACATCAAAACTGTATAATTCATGCAATATTAAACACACATACTGACATTTATTTTGATGTATATAGATTAAATTCTCTACTTTCATGAAGAAATTAATTTTCTCTGTTGATATTGCTTGTTGATGGGATTTTTCTTCACACATAGAATGTCTCTAAAATCAATAACACTTTCATTACTCATTTTTCATAGCATGTGTATCAACTTTTTCGCATGTCAAACAAAGAAAATACGGAAAACTGCTTCTAATAGAAGTCCAACCTGAAATTTGAAAGATAAAACTTTAATAGGAACATTTTGATTATGCCTACACACAAAATGATTAATAAAAAAAGTTGAACCTGCAACCTACAGCATCAGATTCAGAAGCCCTATGCACTCGGCTATTCAAGCTTGGAAAAAGTGGGCTTATTTTTTGGTGTGTTGAAACATTATCATCTTCCTGTTCTTCGGTAGCCGATCGTCCGGCAAATTCGTAAACATGTCTGTAAAATGTATTTATGATTTATAAATATTAGCTCCCCTAAATGAAATTTCTGGTCAGAAACCATCCCCAATATTCACACAATATATCCCCAAGGATTCATGCCGTTCTGTCAAGTAGTTTTTGAGTCTATAGGGAGCAAACTAACACACAAACTTACAAACAAACTAGCACACAGACATTCATTTTTATATATAGAGACTAGCCGTCAGGCTCGCTTCGCTCGCCATATCCGTCAAAGCCAAATTACTTTGTTTTTATATAATTATACAAGCCATCAGGCTCGCTTCGCTCGCCATATCCGTCTAGCCAGGGGGCTCCGCCCCTTGGACCCCCGACTGGATAGTCCAAGAATGAGATCAGTAGGGCTCGCTTCGCTCGCCTGCATTTTCCATTTAAGCATTTTTATCATATGTTAGGACGATCCAGTCGGGGGTCCAGACTAAACGTCTGGCTGAACGGATATGGCGAGCGAAGCAAGCCTGACGGCTAGTAATATAATATTCCCAGGAATAGCTCTGATTGAAGTAGCAGTGCCCAATCAATTTTTCCGCGATAAATGCATTTCAATCTTCAACTTGGTGCCAACCTAACAAAGTCAACTCAACTTAATGCCAACCTGACAAAATTATTAATTTAGTTACCAGTGTTAACAACAGTTTCAAAGAGGTACTGTACTCTCTCTAGATTATAGTTCTATATTAACATATGGTATGGACATTTTTTTCAATTATAATTAAGAGATTGGGATAAGAAGAATATACATGCTAAAAGACGAACTTCAAACCCTTAAAAAGCACCCTTAGAGTTAAAATATTGCCAAAAGATTTCTTAGTGCGCCTCTAAAGGGCCAACTGAACATACCTACCAAATTTGAACGTTTTTGGTCCGGTAGATTTTTAGTTCTACGGGTGAGTGAGTGAGTCAGTCAGTCAGTCAGTCAGTCAATCAGTCAGTCAGTGAGTGAGTGCCATTTCGCTTTTATATATATATATATATATATATAGATTAAAACTAGTACTCACATGTGGAGCGCTTCCGGATTTTTTTAATCCACTTCCAACACTGCTGCCTTCATCTCGTTGTCATTGGTAGGTAGGAAGCGGTCGATTGGTATCGGTGGTGTTGGCGGTTTTATTTGAACTTATTATCGAGTCAAATAGTTCATGGGACTTGTCCACAAATGGAATTGTCATGGGACAAGTCCCATAAACTGATTGACTCAATAATAAATTATTGCATTTCGAGCATTCTGAATCGTGAATAAGTTGAAATGTTTATTACAATATGCATCTACAATGAACTGAACTATTAATGGGGAAAATGATAATTTACTCTTTAATATTATATTCTCTCAATAGACATTCTATTTATAAAGGTGGACTGCGTAGTGAATGCATCACTGTGTATTACAATCTACTACAAGTAGTAGTGCATACTGCTAATTACGGCAATGTAGCCTTACTATTGAGTGCAATGAAAAAATATGTGAGAACTATCCAATCTTATTCTCAGAACATATAGATTCAATATGGGATTAGGTTGATGAGTTGATTATTACTATGATCAGCTATTCCGGGTAACTCCTATCTATTCTTTTTTGGAATTTCAATGGGATTCAGTGAAGCATTTGTTTTTATTCTGTTGAACAGTGATAGAACATGCTCCAGATTCTGAATAGGAACGTGCAGCTCTCATTTTGTCTCCCCAGATGACCAAATTTCTCTCTTGCAGTTCGTGATCTTCGCTCAACAAATTTGAAGCAAAACGTGACCAGAAAAATAGCCGACTCCCATGATTTATCGGAAAGGGCTCTGAAGTGAACGAACGTCTGTCTCCGCCCGCAACCCTTTTCACATCTCTATTGAATTGGCAAACGACAGTCGAGATCGCCAGTTGATGATAATAGTGGGGAAATATTTTTTCACGAATTTTGACTCTGAAGTTATTACAGATCCATGAATAATTCACCTCTGTGGGTGTTGTCTGTTCAAATTAGTTCACCTATATAGAATAATAATGCATAAGGTAGTAATTGACTCAAGTCTTGTAATTCAACCAAATCATAATCACCCAAATCAAGTATCTGTACAATTATTATCGATGAACATCCACATCAAGTATCAGTATATTTATCGATGGATACCCTATAACCGGATGATTGTATCTATGTGAGAGGTGGAGGTGATGCGATTTCAGAGGTGCGAGCAGTCATGATAATATTGTGCCTGCCCTCCGGAAATGACAAGAGCAGCCTCTTCGACACGTTATCATTGCAATGCTCTCACCTAGGCACGCCTGAGGACATGCTGGGCTTGATAGGATCATTATAGGCTTGTAAATGCTAATATGCTGTTCAGCACAAGTTATTACAGTTTGATTTATGCTTGATCAATTATAACAACACGCTACAAACATCAATAATTGAATTTCTGTGGTATTCATGATTCTAATTTCAAATTATGCAATTTTCACTCGTATTCGGCTACAATTCAGTTCTTCGAATGTGATGATCAGTTGAACACACATCGATTTTTGGAGTAAGATTTTTTGCCGACCTTATAAATTCTACCAGATTAAATGGAAATTGGCAAATACATTCAGATATACTATCCTATCAAGTTTATGTTCAATCTAATAGAATTCATGACGGCAAAAAATCGTACGTCAAAAATCGATGTGGGTGTAACTAGCTCAATAGATCCAAATATAGTCTTGTAAATGCTAATATGCTGTTCAGCACAAGTTATCACAGTTTGATTTATGCTTGAGCTTATAAAAGCTAGTAAAGCTGCGTTTACACCAAACGGACTTGACAAACACAACAGTTCATCATGTGTGTGATAAGTTATGTTCAACCTAATAGAATCTATAAGGAAGGAAAAATAAACATCTTGTTAATAACTTTGCTGTAAACGTAGCTTAAGAAACTCAGATAAACAATTTGTTTTATGAAAGTTTGTTTTCACATAGTATTTTGACAGAATGCTTAATATATTCAATGTATAAAACTATAAACTATTGCTTCATCTATATTATTCATATATGTTCACGTTTCTCATGGTATTAATTTTATACCAGTATTTTAATTCAAATTCAATTATTTATTTGTCATATAACTAATTCCATTATTCGCTATAAAACTTTCAATAGATTTCAAAAAGTTATTCTATATCGATCAAATATCATGAGTAAAGCTGCGTTTACATAAAATTCATTAGCAAGATAACATTTTGTTAATAACTTTGGTGTAAACGCAGCTTAAAATCACTGATTTATTCAATTTGTTAACAAAATGGATGATATTCTGCTTTCTTATGAAAATTTTGTGAAATATCAGATGTGGAGTATATTTTTCTTATAAATTTCCCAGAAAAATTTATCTCGAATTTATTGGATCTAGTTACTCTTATTAATAAGACATAACTTTGTTAGATGGCAAATTTCATCATTGTTTGATATCTCGATACTAGAAAAACTTTCCAGTCCTATCCGCTGGCATTTTATATCCAGCGATATTGCTTTTATCTGGGGCGAATGTCATGAGAATTTTTCCCTTCAAAGCAATCAGTAAAGTAACAGGAACTATTACCATTTTGAAATGAGAGTCAATAGTCATGCTGTATAGAAAAAGTTATTCCATCGAACGATTCAAAAAAGTTTTTAAAACTCACAGAACTTTTCAAAAGTTCCAATGCTTATCGATGCTAGAGATACATCGTACTGACACATCGATATTACGAGAGAAATATTTTTCACTTGGCAGCTCCTCGAAACTTCACCATTCGTTTTTGTTTTGAAATAAACTTCAGCAGCTCCGTCAAGTCTTGAAAGTCAAATCTCTATGAATAAGAATGTTGTAGAAGCTGCTTTGAATCTATGCTTGGTTGTTTCTCTTTTCAGACATTCAAGAGTTACTTTTCATGTCACAACTTTTATTCAATATAATATTATTAGGCTGAGATAGAAATAATGTGATTCGAATGATGATACGAGTATGGCTCCTTTACTCATTGATTGAATTATTTTGAGTTGAGGTCTCCAAACTTCAATGTCATCACTCTTCTTTTCTATTCACTCAAAGATGAAGCGTTTGATAAATCTGTCACGCTCTGTCTGAAGTCAAGCCTCAATTTGAAGCTATAAAGATTGGAATATACATAATGAGATATAATTTTATTGTAATAGCAAATGTGATACACATCTATTCTATCTCACATAGAATTTATTGTTGAAGGGCAGTCCTAGAAGTTTACAATGTACGTGATTCAATGTAAATAACCCTTCCACGAATTCTTTGTCATAGCTTGGGACTGTCATACAAGATGGTTGGCTATACAGCACACTCCTATAGTGCTATAGACATAGCCTGTCACTGGCACGGAGACCATCAAAATATTCGCTTCCGAAAATGTGATCCTCAAAGAATGAAATTGAGCCAGAAGTCCGTTTCGCATTGAAGACTTCCAAACATTTTTCTGTGAATACTCGTTGGATCCAGCAGGCTGCTTTTTGCAACGCATTTCGCGAATATTTCCATTCATTCATTCAGTGACACAGAGGATGAAGAATGATGGTTGGAGTTATTAGGAGAAAAATGAAAGACGGGAGTGCAGAAGATAGGAATAGAAGGAATGAGTGATGAAGGGAGAAAAGAGGGAGATCAAGAAGGAAAAGTAAAACTTCGTGCATTTGAATATTATAAGATTTGGAAAGAGAGAGGAAAAAATATGGACAAAAACTAGAAAGAGACTGAGAGTGAATAGAGTAGACCCAGAAGCTTCGAAGGAAAATTGAATGGGCTAGAGTGAGTATGACTGTAAGTGAATGACTTGGAATGAAGAAGAAAAAACAAGAATAATTGGGAAGGGTAAAAGAAGAGTGGAAAGAGAGTCAAGGAGAAATTGGATAAGAGACTGACACCGAAAGAAGAAGTAAAGGGGTAAAGGGGCGATCAGGAAAGAAGAAAAAAAAGAGTACAAGAATTGGAAAAAGAATTAAAAGCGCAAGTAAATGAATGAGGAAGGGTAGAATGAAAAGAGGAAGAAGAAGTAGTAGTATGAAAAGAAGAGGAAAAGTAACATAGAAAAGGAAACAGTGGAATAGGGAGAAGGAGAAAATAAACAAGTGAAAGAACATGAAATGGACCTAAGGTGGAAAAATGAGATAGTAGAGTTGAAAGAGAACAAAAATATGAGAGAGAGAGAGAGAGTGAGAGAGAGAGGAGTGGAAAAGAAGAAGGATGAGGGACAGGAAAATTGAGAGAAACTAGTAGTATGAGGAATGAAAAAGAACAGGAATGAGAAGGAGAAGTTGAATGAAATAGGTATACAAGGCTGGAAGCGTAAAAAGTGGTGAAAGAAGAGAGAAAAAAGTAGGTGAAAGGATGTTGCAGTCAGTCGGTATTTTGGCATTGAGTGCATAAGGACAGCACAGAAGAGTACAGCACAGGCTAGCCACAGCGGCAAGGTTACATAGACAAGGGTTGAGTCCAAGTCGGTGGGTGGCTGGGGGAGGGGGAAAAGCAGGCTGGCATCCCGGGAGACAGTCGTGTGCAAATGTATCGACTCTACAGTCAAAGTTCCTACATTCCGTTCGCCACGTTGCATTTCTTCATATTTTATTAATGCCAGCCGCCTGCCTCATCCCCTTGAGTCTCTCAACTCAACTGAAAAACCTCTTCTGACATCCAGTCATCGACTAGTTATGATCCTTCGGCACATAAAATATTATTCCTATGAAACAGACGTCCCATAAAATCGAGTGAGAGGGAGAGCTATGTCAAGAGTTACGCAGCATCCATCAAATCTCCTAGATTTGAACTCATTTCCACCATAAAAAGTAACATTTTTACTCGAAATCATCAATATTATTATGCTAAGCAATAATTGTGATTATTGTACGTAAAGTTGATTGTGAGGGAAGATCTAAGCTGAAGTAATGGTTGTTGTTTGTGATTAATCAATATACTTAAAGACATTGATATTATTTGTAAACCAGATCTTGTAACTTATTCCTTATTATTCAGCGTATAGCAGATACATGATAGTGCTCATACGTTTCAAATTCCTACATACAAGGTGCGGCAGAAAGGATGAACGGTTTTCAAAAAAGTAATATGTCGTTACCTATGCATAAAAAAACATTTATTTACAGAAAAATATTCACATTATTTTACAATTTTAGAAAATTAATGTTTGAAAACAATATCTGACAGGTGAAGGCCGTTTTCAGCAATGCACTTTACAAGCCGCTCTCGGAAGTTGGATTGTACTCTTTCTAACATTGCCCTGCCAATTTGTTCGACTTCCTCACGAATTGCTCCCTTTAGTTCTTGAAGTGTACGTGGTTTATGCTGGTAAACACGTGACTTCAGGAAACCCCCACAAGAAGTAGTCGCACATGGACAGGTCTGGAGAACGAGGAGGCCAATCAATGTCACCAAACCGAGAAATGATGCGACCACGAAAAACAGCCCGAATTGCTTCCATTGCATTTCTTTCTGTGTGAGCTGTCGCCCCGTCCTGTTGAAACCATACTTGCCGGATAGGAATACGTTTCCTTCTTAATTCAGGAAGGAAGAATTCAGTGAACATCTGTCTATAACGTTCTGAGGTTACAGTTACAGTGGTCCCGTTGTCGTCTTCAAAAAAGTATGGACCAATAACAAATATACTGCTCACAGCACACCAAACTATCACCTTGGGACTGTGTAATGGTCTCTCATGCATTAATTTTGGATTTTCATCTGACAAATAACGATAGTTCTGCTGATTAACGGTACCATTCAAATGAAAATGTGCTTCATCTGTCGTAAACAAAATGATGTTTTCATTTTGGTCAAATATGGCATCCATTTCTCGAGCAAAATTCAGCCGCTTTACATAATCGCCAGGATTCAATTGTTGAACCATGGCCATTTTGAAGGGATGAAATCCTAGATCTTTATGTAAAATACGCCTGTGATGATAAAACAGCTGTAATATTTATAATCTGTTATCTCTGTTACTAAGATACATATTTAATGTCGAATAAAGCTCGTGTTGAGTCCAATTCTATTACAATTTATTCGACATTAAAAATAAAATAAATGGGTCCGAAAAGAAAAACGAGTAAACGTCAAGATTTAGTCAGTGAAGGAGAAAACGATTCGCAAAACCAAATGCTTGGAAAAATACTGAAACCAACAGTTTTATCGATTGACCAAGATTCAGATGAAGCACCGAAAACGTGGAGACATTGGAAGATAACATTTTTAAACTTCTTAAAAAACAGTTCAATCCCGAAAAAGGATGAATTGAATGTTTTGATCAATTATGTGTCACCGAATATTTTTGAAAGTATTGCAATTGTATATCATTTGAAGAAGCTATAACAACTCTTGAAGAAAGCTTTATAAAACCTCAAAATGTAGTACATGCACGTTACTGCTTATCTAAAGCAAAACAAACCCATGGAGAATCAATTGATCAATTCTATAATAAACTAAAACGGCTAAGTTTACCATGTAACTTTCAAGCAGTCACGGCTGACGATAACAAAGTGAATATATCCGAGACGCGTTCATCTCCGGATTAGAATCATCGAAAATCAGACAACATCTTTTCGAAATGAAATCGCTAACTTTGCAAGACGCTATCTCACAAGCACGAATGTTAGAGAATGCTGAAAACATGCTAAAGAATACGAAACCAGTTCAGAATATGTTAACACAGTCCTAGCAAACGAGAATAAAAATACCGAGAAAACGACTTTAGTCCGTAATTCTTACCAAAAGAAGATTCAATGCAGATTTTGTGGCTATAATAATCATACTGATAATAGCCATGCCCAGCAAAAGGACAACCATGCTAACTTGTAATCGAATAGGCCATTTTTCAAAAGTATGCAGAGCACGAAACGATAAAAAAAACCAAATGGTATCTGCCACAGTAATTTCAGCAGCAAATACCAGCACTGACCTCTCAAAATGTCTTGTTCCTATACGTGTTAATGGAATAGATACATTGGCACTATTAGACACTGGGAGCACAGCAAGTTTTATAGATAAGAAACTAGTAGTACAATCGAAGATGAAAACTATGCCATATTCCAATTTGATTACATTTGCTTCAAGTGCCTGCAACACTAAAACAACTGAGTGCGCTTTGAGTGAATATATTTCCAGAACGAAGAATATAATGATTTTCCTTTGATCGTATTGAACAAATGTTGCGCTAGTGTAATTTTGGGACACGATTTTCTAAAGAACTTTTCATCCATCACTTTTGATTTCGGTGGATCTAAAGCAGCACTACAACTGAATGAAGACAATGACGCAAGAAGGCCTACTTATGAAGTGTGCTCTAGCCCAAGCTACAGTAGAACCTGTCTCATTGTTTCGTGATCTTCAACCGGACTGTCGGCCTATAATAACTAAATCGAGACGACATTCAGAAGAGGATTACTTGTTTATGATGAATGAAGTCAAACGGCTTAAAGATGCTGATATTATAGAAAATAGTCATTCTTCTTGGAGAGCTCAAGCATTTGTTACTTCAAGAGAGAACCAAAAGAAACGTATGGTGATTGACTATTCACAGACCATCAACAAATTCACGAATTTGGATGCCTATCCACTACCACTAATGGAAGAATTAGTCAATAAGGTAGCGCAATATAAAATATTCTCATCTATTGACCTGAAATCTGCCTATCACCAGATACCAATCTTGCCTGAGGAAAGGCATTTCACCGCATTTGAAGTTGGACACAAACTGTATCAATTCAAAAGAATTCCGTTCGGAGTCACGAATGGAGTAGCTGCTTTCCAGAAAGTGATTGATCAAATCATAGAACAAGAAAATTTGACATCATGTTATGCCTATTTAGATGATATTATTGTATGCGGAAGGACCCAAGAAGAACATGATGAAAATTTAGAAAATTTCTGGAGAGCAACAGAAAAATATGGCCTCACGATTAATGAAGAAAAGTGTAAAATATCTATGGAGAATTTAACCTTTCTGGGATTCGAAATTGGTCAGGGTATGATTAAGCCCGATCCAGATCGATTGAAACCACTCCTTGACTTACCAGCTCCAAAAAATCAGAAAGAATTGAAGCGTGTCCTTGGAATGCTTGCACACTACTCCAAATGGATAAAAGAATTTTCAAAAAAGATCCATCCACTTGTGCATAATACTCACTTCCCGTTGAATGAAGAATGCAGAAATATATTTGAATCATTAAAGAAAGAAATAGGATCTGCAGTTCTAGTGCACATTGATGAAAAAGTCCCGTTCACTTTGGAAACTGATGCCTCAGATTACGCTATTGGAGCAGTATTAACACAGAATGAAAGACCAGTGGCGTTTTTCTCAAGAACTCTTTCCACATCTGAAACTAGGCACTCTGCAGTGGAAAAAGAAGCTTATGCCATTGTGGAATCAATCAGGAAATGGCGACATTACTTACTTGGACGAGAATTTACACTTATCACAGACCAGAAATCAGTTTCATTCATGTTTAGTAATAAACAAACCAGCAAGATTAAGAATGACAAAATCCAACGATGGCGCCTTGAATTGTCAGAATATAAGTTCAATATAATTTATAGAGTTGGAAAAGAGAATATACCAGCAGATACACTATCAAGAGTCTGTGCCACTGTTGGATGCCATACAGATATAAAGAAACTGATAAAAATTCATGAGGACCTGTGTCATCCAGGAGTTACTCGACTCCATCATTGGACCAAAACAAAGAACTTACCATATTCAATAGATGATGTGAAAGAAGTATGTTCCAAATGTATTACATGTTCTGAAATGAAACCACGCTATGCCAAAGGAACTGGCCGCCTTATCAAAGCAACTCGACCATTTGAACGTCTTAATATGGATTTCAAAGGCCCACTACAATCAAGTTCAAGGAACAAGTATATTTTAGTTCTTATAGACGAATATTCCAGATTCCCATTTGCCTTCCCCTGTCCTGACATGACAGATCTTTATGTAAAATACGCCTTACTGACCGATCACTGATGTTCAGTTCAGAAGAATGTCTCCTAGCAGATCGATTAGGACTACGGAGTATGGCTTGCCGAACTCTTTCCACATTTTGTGGAGAGCGTACAGTGCGATGAGCCCCTGGTGGTCGTTTATTCATTACTGTTCCTACTGAACGAAATGATTTTACCCAACGTAAAATGGTGTTACGAGTGGGTACATTTTCATTTCTCGCAAGATTGAAATGACGACGAAACTCGCGCTGAACTGTAATGATACTCTCATTATTATGCACAAAACTGTCGTAAGTAAACACACGATGTTGCACATTCCACGAATCCATGATGCCGATTAAACAATCACTAGAAAAAATGGTATGATCTACCGAACACATGTTCACTCCAGCTGGCCCAATCCGACTACCCAAATCAGAATACATTCTGTTCTAAAAAACATCCACCCTTCCTGCCGCACCCAGTATATACACTGTATATTTTCAATTTGTCTGAGATATTGAATGGTGTTTGGTCAGGGGAACATAAGTTTGTCTGAAAGCATTCATTTGCTAGCCTCCTCATTGTAGACCAATGTGAACCAAACTATAAGCTTTGAATTGTAACAATAAAAATATTACATAAATAATTCCTGACTTCGATGACGACTACATACACATTAGAATACATACACCTATCTGAGAAACATTTTGTCGATTGTCAAATCACTAAAAGCTCACTGTCTCACGGAATAGTTGTGATAGTTCCGATGGTTTCGTATCATACCATGCTGATTGATAGGTTGAGATTGGAATACATTATGCATTCAATGGATTGAATTTCAAGTTAGCATAGTGATTAGAGTTGGTAGTGTCTCGGAATCGTGTTCATCCTAATTGGACTTCAATTATTATTACAATGCTATATGGAAATCAGGCTTCGCGGTTTGATTGGGATTGGTATATGCAATTTGTACATGCAATTCAAGCGATGAAGCAAGCTATGTGATCGTATCCATAGTCTAAATTCATTGAATAGTTGCTCTGAAGATCGTTAGGTTGCATCAATTTAAGCCAAGGACAAGCGTTAAGAAACTCCTCCTACCAAAGATATTATTCTATTCTGGTGGATAATACTAAACTAAACTCTGCTATAACTATGTTTTATTACAGCATGATAGCCAATGTAGTCAGAATCAATCCATATAACACCTGATGTGATATCTGACTGTTCACTGTACTTGTATCATAGAGTGCTGAATAATGTTTATGCTTCTGGAGAGAGAGCTTGTTAGTTGCTTCATGACATCGGAGTTTATAAGTATTGCATGATGAGAGTCATGGCTTACTTTAGACCATCTATAGTAGGCTATGTGAGAGTATTTGGAAACCTCATAAGAAAATGTGCAAGTTGTACACAATGTAATTTCTACCGTATTAATTGTTTTTCTTTCACTGCTTTAGATGACAAGGCTGAACTTCATTCCATTTTGGTTCTTCTAATCGTCGACCGTCAAGTGCTTTGAATTTGTGTTGGCCTATGAGTGCATATTCATATACCGTACATAACGATTGATAAAAGTTATACACTTTTTTTAAGCTAATGGCAGATAATGAAGAGAAAAATACTTTCAAATGTAAGAAATCAATATGCAACACTTTCAAAACCAATTCTAGTCGCTAACTTTTACAGTTGAGCTTTTCTTATAAGAATTCTTAACACAGTTAATCACAGATGAAGAGATGACTAAAGTCTTAGACGTGAAATTCCAAAAAAATTAGAACATGGATTCAGATGATTAAACATGAAATCGTATAAACGACAAATTCTTTTTACTTCCTTAATCTTCATGCTTTGAGGGCCATAGTATACAGTAAAACTTGCTACTAATTCAAATAGTGAATCCACTAGCCACAGGAGGTATTTTGTGGCAATAAAATACAAAACCAGAATAATCTTCAAACCTCCGTTTCTGCAGCTGATGGCAAAATTACTCAAGTTTTGTCCGAGTAAAAAGTTCTAAGCTGATGAGTTCAGTAATCTTCTTAGGCTGAAAAATGGGCAGTTTCTTATGGCATCAGACTGCAGTACCTGTGCTCTGCATTTGAAGCAAAACATCTATCAACGTCTGTGATTTATGTGTGTTTTAATTACATGCTGTCTTGGTTGTGCTTTATATTCTCCATGACAGATTCGAAGTCGGCGTATGGCGTGAAGTTCAAGCGTTTATCCAGCGTCGTGAGATAAATTTGAATTATTCAGAGGTGCGATAGTCATCAGGGATGTTCAGCGTCTTAATTTCAAGGGCTGTTGTTGTAGGGGGGTTGATGAGCAGGCTGTGGGTGTGAGTTACTCACTGCGTAATTAATTTCGCTCGACATTATACCTGGCAGAGCGCCTGTGTTGTTTTGTTTGACTTATGCCAACAGCATCAGATGAGGTGGATAGCAGTGCATTGAGTGAATGTGACATGATATGTGCACAAGATTGATTGAGCTCGGCCAAGATTGAGTTGAGTTGGAATCAAGTTTCCTAGTTCACTGATGATGTACCGTAGCTTCAGATTAGATTGAGGCTTTAAGGTTATGCATAGTTAAATACATCTATTACTAGTTCAATTCGTCCAATTAATGCAAGGAGGATTCTCATCCATGTTATGGATGTGTATTTCTGATGATTGTATTTCTCATGTTATGTGTATTTCTGATGATCCAAAGGAAACATAGAATGTTAATCGATGAATTCATCTCATAAATCAATAGTCAAGTTTTTACTTATCTTCTGATGAGAAACCAAAGACAATGTAAGAAGTAGCCTATATCAAGGTGAATGTGAATAAATAACAGACTAACTCATTGAAGAAAACAATATGAGCTTCTGAAGACTGAAGCTTCTGGGGAAGTTTAAATGATTAACTCTTCCAATCTCTCCATCACCATCTCTCACGTCACCATCTCTTACATTCCCAAAAAACTCTTATTCCGCATGAATTTGATCAGTGAAAATTTGCATAACAAAGTTTTTGCCTATAAACGATTTACTTAGAACTTCATATCCAAGCTCGTGCCAAACGAGGGATTCTCGAAGACTGACGTAACCCAGCTAATGAACTATATATTAGACCTATCTTCTTTTGTCAGTGAATTTTCTTTCTTGCAGAGAGTACACATAGATTAAAAATGTTACTTAGTTTCATTGTCAAAGGAGAACTGATCTACCAGTTTTTACACTTGAACAAAGACTTCTAAAATGCAACGAAGCATTTGTTAAATATGTTAGTATGCTCTTTCATAAATTATGTAATTGAAAATTTGAGCAGTACATCTCCAATTAGGTACTGCCCGAGTATCTCTAGTGTTCTATTATTTTTGTGGATGAGAGATCGATTTGTTGAAAAGTTGAGAGTTGAGGACATATTGATTCTGTAACTAGTTTTTCTCTCTGTATGATGCTCACATAAACTTTCCTCTCTACACATATAAATTTATTTGTTTACAATTATGTCTGTACATTCCAATTTATTGGTGAAAGTGAGGCAAGACTATGACATGCGACTAAGAGCCATGTGCCGTTGAAATACGAGCCTGTCCTTTATTCCTTGCGACAGAAGATTTTGAAAGTTTAATAGATTTGATATCTATTACAGGTATGTGACTGTGTTTTCGGAGTTTGATGACCTATTTATATGAACTTGAAAATCTCAAATACAATGTTCACCCTTGAATAGATTCGGGTTCATTATAAAGGTATTTATTGAGTTCATGCTATGAGAAGAATACATGCGAGAAAACCACAGTATTCCACAGATCTCGAAGACTTAGTATACTTAAAAACAGAGTTTAAAGTTCGAGTTGACAAGACAACAGCAACTGCAGTGTAGCAGCACCCTCAAAACACACTGAAAGACCGTCTATCGCCTTTAAAAATCCAATCCTTTGACCAGCTTTTTGAAGTGCACAAGCGATATGAGAACACTCACTAAATGGCACACACTCATACCACTGACTCAGTCTACTGGAGAAGAACGCTTTTATGTGTGAGCCAATGAAAAATTCTTCTTCGATCCAATAATTCTGTAAACTTCTTTCCTAGTGCAAAGCCCAATATACAAATTTTATATCGAATATTATTATCGGGATGAATGATGTATATGGATGATGGATGATGGCTTGTATTCATATTATTTTCAATTTAAAATAAGAATATCATATTCTCTCAACATCCAATGGATGAATGATACCAAGGCCAATGATAAGTTTGAAATTTTTATTTTTAAATTACATGATTCTTCAATAATAGAGAGTTATATAGAGAAGCTTAATTTGTTTAGAGACGTGACGTTGAAATTATGTGATAAGATTTGAATGGATTCTTATAACAAATTACATAGCATAACTTGTTTTAAATCCTATTTTCATCATACAAGCTTCCTAATTCTCATCATAAGATGACAAAAGATATGAGAGGTAGCTTTGCTATCTAAGAAGATACAGTGTACTTCTAACCAGTATATTATGAGGTAGTAAGCTTAAAAATTAAAGCTTTTCTATGAAGCCTGTGCTGTAATATGAATCTTTGTTGAATCAAGATTATTACACAATTTTTAAAGTTCCATATCATAAGAATACATATTATCCAGGTGTGTGTTTCTATATCGTACACTACTTGGATTGTCTTTTTTCGTTAGTGATACACTTTATGTGTACGATATAAGTATTTTAATATGGATGAAGTGATATTTAACAATTATTTCTGAACATATGTTTATATTTCCTATTGACATTATACTTCAAAGTAATATTATTGTATTATAGTACATAGAATTTGAGGAATTGACGTGATTATTTGTTTAGATCTTAATTTAATTTATGGCTGACGTTTCCAATTGTATATTCTGTATACTTAAAGGAATAAACTTTATTATTATTATTATTATATTATTATTATTATTATTATTATTATTTAATATGAATATAAAAAGAAAATCTGAGTTAAAACACAGACCTCACTACGTTCGGTCAAAAATAGAAATCTAAGTACCCTTTTCAAAAACAACATGTTTCGGCTATATGATAATGGCATCATACGAAACATGTTGTGAGTAAACAGTTTTAAGAAGGGTACTTGGATTTCTATTTTTATGCATAGTACTTTGCTTATAATTCTTGTGGAATTACTATTTCCCAAGGAATTCGTAGTATCGAAATAAAAGAAAATTGCAACCTACTGAGGGAGAACCGTTGCCTTTTGGAGATGTAACCCTAAACGAATTTTGGGATGAGAAAAATAAAGAGAAGAGTGACATGAGGCCGAGGAAAAATGGAGTTGATAGAAAAAAGAAAAATAATATTGCTTCAGATGATTGACGGGGTCTTGAGAAAAATATGAGGCTTGGTATAAATATGAGATATTGGCTCAGGGTAGAAGGTGAGAGACAGACTTGTCGAACCATGTCGCATTGGTGAACTCAATTGATATTTTTTATTCATTGCAGCTCCTCTACTCCAAGGTTCCTGTCTAAAATTATCAGTTAGGCTACATCATACTTCCTCCATAAGTTAATCATAGTTATATAATTTTGAATGAATTGAATAAGGGACTGATAATTTTACTGTTGAGTCTGTGTATAATAGACACAGACTTAGACACAGTTAATGAAATTAACCATTTTCCCAGGTTCGATTGAGGAGTTCACTTCTGAAATAATCAAAACCAGAATGAAACACTGAGATGTTGCCTAGAAATATCACTATTCAAGAATTAAATACATGTTTCAATACCAATGGTGATATCTTCAAACACTGAAGATGACATCATTGGTGTTGGAACATTTATATGTAATTTTCAATATATTCGTGATATTTCTAGACAACATCTCAGTGTTTCGTCATAGATAAATATCACTACATCTTACCAACAACAGTATTTGAAGCTTGCTATACCAGTTTTTATCAGTTTAAAAGATGGAGGAAACGTAGTGAGGTCTATGTTTCAACTCGGATTTCCTTTTGTTATTTATATTCAAGAGTATCACTAACGAAGAAAGAAAATCCAAGTACTGTACGATATAGAGACACACACCTGGGTAATTCTCATGATGATTCGTACCAATTATTCTATATTGATACAGCAACAGTTTTTCTTAAAAAAAACGTGAATTAGCTTTTGGTTTTCTCTATTGATAGATTGTTATAAAAGCATATATCCATTCGGAGTTTTAATCCTCATCAACCAAGTTTCGATTCTCTCCCAATAGATTTTATACAAAGCATATTATGCTTTGCATCCATTCGGAGTTTTTATCCTCATCAACCATTACCCATTCTTCTCTACTCAAACGTTGTATACCTTTCCTCATAATCCCGTTTTCCTGCATGTGGAGCAACAATTTCGAGAAATTGAGCGGCATTGAAATAATCCTGATCACTATGTCACGCATTATATATTATGCGTTTCTATTAGACTCACAAGAGAGCAATAATTATTTTATAGGATGGTAAAGATGATGCCAATATGGTAGGCATGAATAATTCATAAGCCATCACAAGCAGTTGGTCCATGTATGGGTGACATGCTGCTGAAAAGATTGAGTGCAGCTGATAGCTTGACAAGATTGCCATCGATATTCATGGAAGGAAAACGACACCTCTGCTGTCATACCACTCTCTCAACTGACATAAGCGATCAAAGTTGTCTAAAACAGGAGGGAGAGTGACTTGATATTCGCATCAGACGTTCTGATTGCTTTCTCATACCACTGGCTTAGGGCACAGCAACTTTGTCATGTTTACATGATTCACCATCTATAAGAATGTCACTCCAATATACTTTCGACACTGATCATGGAAACTGATCTGAAAATGTAATTTTCCATACCGGAACTTCTTTATAAGTCAGAGTCACTACATACATCACTACAAACTCCTATTTGATTTATATTTCTAGAAAACATCATTTGAAGCTGAATTGAAACTGAAGAATGAATTCAATCGAAAAAAGTGAATTATCAGATATATGTGCTGATAATAATATGAAAGTTCTGAAATTTGTAGATTGAAAGATTTGATTCTTAGGAATTAATCTTGATGAATAGGTACTTGAGCAGCTACTACAATTCCACGTGACAAAGATCAATGAAACTAGCTTTGCCAAATATTTTTTCTGGGCTTCTGAGATTCTTCCAACATACTCATAACAATGAGTACGGTAGTCATTGAATGATAATATACATGGTTCTTACAAAAATTTCTGTATGAAATATTACGAGAATAAGATTCAGAAATACGAATAAGAGAATAAGATTAAGATTCGAATATTCCCACATGAAAATGTTGTTCCAGTAAGGAATTGTTTGGTAGCCAGTGAGGAGAGACAAATGATGGTATTGTTTATATACCGCCATATAAACGGCTATTGTCAAATCCGGAAAGTAGGTTTTTCCCATCCGGTGAGAGTAGCGTTGAGAGTTTGCGCGGCATATTCAAAAACAAATTCAATAATGCATTAAGCATCATTTCATTATTGTTGTAAACTAGTCAACAACAGCAATTTAGTCTATATTTGAGAAAAAAATGATGAAGAGTTTAACTCAATAATTGAAGTTAAGTACTCATAAGGCTTTGCAAATCAAAAGGTCTTCACCGGATCCAAACTTTGGCTTTCTAGCTTACTAATCTACCTGAGATGCGATCATAACAACTGAAAAACTCGTTACTGAATGCAGTATCAGAGATAATTGCAACTATATTCAGAGCTGAAATAATGCCAAGTTTTCTTCAACTGTCTTCTTCCAAATGTCTTTGGAAAGTACACATTTTGGCATGCTCATAACAGCTTGTTAATACCTCCATGCTCCGATACTGTTAATGTGTCAGTGTATGAACACGCTGTTGTAATAAATATAAAAGTTTTGACTTGAGATGAGGATTTGCGTGTTTGATGAGGCGTGAAACAAAGTGCCGGCTGATGTAGAAGGAGAGTGGTTGTGTAGTGGTGTGTGTGTGTGTGTGTGTGTGTGTGTGTGTGTGTGTGTGTATATGTGTGTGTGTGTGTGTGTGTGTGTGTGTAATCCGCGAATATCTTGTCAGCAACGTGTGGTGTGTCGCAGCTTGTTCGAAAGGGGTTTTCATTAAACATTTCCACGTTGGCGTCCGGACTGAAGTTTATTCCGGCGTAGAAACAGTTACGTTTATGGGCGCTACACAGTATGTTTATGGTCCATTCGCTGCGGACGGGTGGCTCCTGTGAGAGGAGGAGCTGTCATAATAACATCCCCAGCCCGGAACGGCTTACGGCGTAGAGCGATTTTCCGCAATTTCACTCTCATTTTCTCCATCCGCCACGTTCCATTTAATCTTAACAGCAATATAGAAACAGGGCCGGTCGGCCCACTGGCCTGCAGTTCAATTAAGATTTAAGTCCGACTCGACTTAGCTGCTGCCGCTGCTGCTACTGCTACTTTCGGCGCCAACACTTAACTTCACCGCCGCCCGCTCCGCAACTGATTCACTAGCACTCGCACTTCTTGATCTATGGCCTTGCTTTTTTCTGCCCCGATTCAACTTTGCCCAGCTCCAACCTGCTTTCTAACGAGTTTAATTGCACCTGTGATTCATTGGCCACTGATTAAGTTCACCAATGATTGGTTACAACTCTCTATCTGGTAATATCATCGCGATTGATAGTGTAAGGTGTTGTGATTACAAAACTATAGGTCTTATTGAAGATCATTAGCGTCATAATTATGAGGTTTCCATAGCATGGATTCAGTTCTCTTAATTGAGTCATAAAATATATATCAAATTCAAGCTTCCATCATTAAATAAAAAAAATTTTGAACTATCGGAAACAGTAGTTAATAACAGTAATGGACAAAATTAACACTCACTAGTGAATGAGGAATGGTTCAACGGTAACAACATCAAGTTTTTGGGATGAAGATAATTCTCACATTGATTGATACTAACACAGCATAAGTTACTCTGTTATTTCTATATTTTGGTATATCAGTGTGTGATAATTTGTAATTCCGTTTTTATATTAGTCTGGATATTGGAAGAGACTGCTCAAAATATACAAGAAAATGGAGTTTGTTCGTTCGTGCGTGTCAGGTGATCTATATGCCAATATTTGAGTAGTTAATCCACTGTTGTAATAGCTTTGTCATTAAAGGTGAAAAAGCCATGACTTGTGCATTCTGGAGCTAGACAACATTCTAATAGGTGGTCATCAGTTTGTATATTACAACAGTCACATTGCAGATAGAAAATGGAGTAAAGACGATATATAAATATTGATGCTATGCATCTTTGCTGTCTGTAATAACTGAAGTTTCCAAAAATCTTTGGAAATATTCTCTATGGAATAGAAAGAGTCTTCCAGTGATATCATTTCGTGACAAAAGAAGGACTCTTCGCTAGTTGATATGGAGCTTCCTCGGAGTCATTATCTAAACATAATTTGTTATTTGTATAATTGTCAGTTAAGCATGAGAGAAATAGGAATTATTCAATGAGCGGGGCTGATAATTTGAATAGTAATGTGAGCCACCACCATCACTCACCTAGGCAAGCAATTCCAACTGATTATAATGTTCGTTGCACCGCAGGAAATCATTACCCATCTACATTCGTAATCATCACTCACAGAGATGCTCCAAAATACCTGCCTAGGTCGTTCGCCCCGGGCTGAAACCGCAAAGATCAATAATTGATTCAATCAGTCGGTTGATTCGCTCTGATTATCAATCATTATGTGATTGCTTTCAAAATGTGCCTCCCGTTCATCTGATCCATCACGTCTAGAGTAGCATAGATTGAGTAACTTGCTATTGAATATGTTTAGTAATATTAATAAGTAAGATAACATTCGATTCACTTTTGGAATATGTAGAATAAACTGCATATTATTATGATTGCATTGATTGGAATACGATGAGCTATTTGTAATAAGCTGAAAGTGAGTTCTTGAGTGAGTTTATCACTCAATCAATTGAACCTTAGAAACGATTATCCCGAAGCATTTCAAACTGAATCAAATTCCACAAAAATCCATGAACTTACTCAAAAGCATTCTTATATAACTGCGGCCGCTTGCTTATTATAGAATGTATCAATATGGATGCTACTACAGAGTAGTCGCACCATCTTGATGGTGTCTTGCCACCAGTAAGATTTATGTATAACATGATACATGGGAATATTATAATGATGGAGATAAATATAAGAGACCTGAATGGGGAAGTTATCATCATGAAATTTGAAGGAAATCATCCATGCTAGTAACCTTGAAACAAAGTTTTCGTTAAATTATAATTATCTCGTGATTCCTTTCATAATTGCTGTATTCAAAATTTGATATTTCATATTCCCTTTCACAGAATGAAGATACTTGAAGACTATTGAAATCACCAATAATTAGAATAATACTAGTCAGAATGATTATCTACAAGTATAGTTATTAGTTTCATGTATTGCTATTGTTATAATAATTATTATTGTGGATAAAACTTGAATCTCAGTACCCGTTCTATCACAACATGTCTCGGACATTCATTTTCAAGTCTTCAGAATGGCATCAATGTCCGAAACATGTTGTGATGAAATAATTTGAAAGGGTACTGCGATTTATGTTTTATTTATATTGAAAGTATCCCTGAAGAAAAAAGATTATTGTTAATTAAAGAAGAAAATTAAAGAATTATTGTTATGTTATAATTTCCAATCAAATTGAACAAGATTCATTTTCTCTACTTAATAATGAAGTGATAAAAATAAACTCAATTGAGACTTATTGAAATAATGGTTGAGGATGGAAGAAAATTCACACAACATTCAAATCGGTTATTTGCTCTAATCTTTCAAGTGAATACTTGCCAGTGCGTTTATAATTACTTCAAAAGGAAGCAGTTTTTCTCGCGAGATTCGATTGAAACCTCAAAGATGCACAATTTAAGTTGGTGATTGGCTTTCTAAAGGCTTAATGACCACGGAAGGCGTTCAAGGCCTATCGAAAAAACTTGAGCGCAAATTACCTTGTTCCATCAAATTCTTCTTCAAGTTTCGCAGGCTTTTTCCTCTTGGGAGTATAACTTGTAGTGAGCTTTATGAAATATTCCCGCGCTCCGGCGAACTTGAGCATTGTAAACAAGCTTTAAGGAAAGAAGTCAAGCGAATGCTCTTTTCTAACTCACTTTTCAAAGTGAGATCAAGAAGTGTCGTACCTGTAGGTATAAAGTAGAATGTAGGGGCTCTCAACAACGTAAACAACGGATTAAATAGAGCGCGGGAGACACTGATCCTAAAACTCTCCGAAATATGGTGACACAAGCGTCTTTAAGTAGCTGCTCGCAACGCATGCTTTAGGCTGGTAACGCGCTGGTAAGTAACCTTAGTTACGAGCCAACACTCCAAATATACCATATCAAGCCCGATTTAAGCCTCTGCCACACAAAACGAGATAGGATGGAGCTTCAACGTAATAATATTGAATTTAGCCTGTTTTCCGTTGTTGACCACCTGTCGACTATCGTTATTTGATTCAGTGTGATAAATAGTTCCTTCTCGCAAGAAAAGCTCACATGATTCTTGATCGATTAAATCAATATACTTTCTGAATAATAAGACAGAGCTCAATCAAGTTCAATATTGAGAACGAAATTGGATGCAAAATGTCATTCATTCAATATTTAATTCATTTATTCTGGCATTAAATATGATTATAACATAATTTAGATCGATTGAAACATTGAAAGGCGTTTTTAGAGTGGATTTCAAAGGTTCTTGTACTGACAATATCCACAATCATATCATTATCATGGGCATATGAGATTTGACTTTTGAACAATCAACTATTCAATTCAGTATTGTTTCCGCTCACATAAATGGATAAATTATTGAAGTCATAGGATCTACACCGGAGTTAGCAAAAAGTTAATTACTTGATTGAATCGTCAAAAATGTCTCTTAACAAAAGTTAATAACTTGTGTTTTTAACAGAAAATTCCTTGTTATTAAAGGAAATGTTATTAACATAATATGTTGATGACTTCTGTTATTAACATCAGTTAATAAATAACAAAACAATTGAAAATGTTTGTTATCAACTCCAGTGTAAACGCAGCTCAAATCCCCATACATATTCCAGATTCTTGGTGGATGAGCAATTGTACTGACAGAAAAACTGTTCGTAGAAGGAACAAGGATCTTAGGATAAGGGATATGTGGGAATAATCTTACCTGAGCTCCAAGATTTATTTTCAGATCATACCACATTCGAGTAATATCATGTAAATGGGATACTCAACAGCTTGTCATTTCAGTATTCTTTAGTTTTCCAAAATTTATAATTTTTTCTCTCTGAGCTCCGAGATTGAGCTGGATGATGAGAGAGATTTCAGGCTACACATTAGTTCACTCATCTTCCTTGAACTAGATTCAATGATTACAACCATGAATATTGTTTGCTATTATAGAGCATTTCTAACATAATGAATTAAATAAAACACAGTTCACAAACAGTTTTTTTCCAGTTATCATCGGAAATCACAATAAATGTATTTATATTTGTAATTAAGACATAAAATCCCAGCTTAGCATTTAACATTTTTTTACATGGAGGTTATCCAAGATGAGAGAAAAGGGTCTTTCCCTAACCACGCATTGGCTATAGAAAAATCAGGATACGCAATTTTGGATACCTGCAACAGGACTACTTGATATTCTGGACGCAAACAGGGGGGCTAAGAAACGTGCTGCGGGATGCGGGATTGACCGACACACGATTACAGCTAATGAATAATCCCCGTCGGACTCCTGATCAACCACAATGCCAGACCCTCACAATACCTCTCTAAACGCTCGAATTAGATTCGATCAGCAGTGCTGACTTCAAATGGTACACACTGAAATCGATAAATTCAACAGAGACAGATAACAAATTGTGTGATTGGGATGTTGTTCAGTAGCTTACTGAACATTCTGTTGAAACTGTTTACAAGTTTGTTACAAGGAGAGTTTTACATTGAATTCCTCATAAATTCTTCTAATACGACAAATCTGATTTTCTAGCAGTGAAATCTGTGAAAATTCTAGAGTGATTCTTATTGATTTTGCAATTATGATTGTGTAATAAGTTATGTCTCAAGAGATGTGAGTAGGAGTGGATAGATTAAAAATGCTTGAGCAGTGAAACACCTATCAAACTACTTAAAGTTCTCAAGTTCATAGAATTTTTTGTATGAGAAAAATGTTCGTTGTATCTACTCTTAAATATTTCTCCCAAATCATGGGATTAATTTCAAAATATATGAAGGTTGCCATGAACTTGACACCAGGCGGTACAAGGAAATACAAGAAACCCGTTTTTAGTACATTTTCTGTAGATCTCTGGAGCATTGTAAGTGTGATTGAAGAGTTTGTTGTGGATGATATTGGCTAGCTACATTTGTGCAATGCCAGAGGGCAATGCAAGATATGATGGACAATGAATACTGATCTCAACCTGGTCATTTTTTATCAAACGAAGTACGAAACAACAGTTCAGAAATGTGAAAAGAAAGACTGATTCAGATGGTGTCAATGGAATTATTCCTATAATGTTGGCAGTAGACAGTTTCGGCTGCTACTTTTCAATTTTTACTTTCCTTGCCCCCTTGCCCTATTACCATAGGTAAGGAAAGTATTGCTTTCCGAAAAAAATTAAGGTACCCCAATTTCTATATTTCTATACGTTTCAAGGTCCCCTGAGTCCAAAAAAGTGGTTTTTGGGTTTTGTGTGTGTGTGGTGTGTGTGTGTGTGTGTGTGTGTGTGTGTGGTGTGTGGTGTGTGTGTGTGTGTGTGGTGTGTGTGTGTGTGTGTGTCTGTGTACACGATATCTCATCTCCCAATTGACGGAATGACTTGAAATTTGGAACTTAACGTCCTTATGATATAAGTATCCGACACGAACAATTTCGATCTGATGCAATTCAAAATGGCGGCTAAAATGGCGAAAATGTTGTCAAAAACAGGGTTTTTCGTGATTTTCTCGGAAACGGCTCCAACGATTTTGATCAAATTCATACCTAGAATAGTCATTGATAAGCTCTATCAACTGCCACAAGTCCCATATCTGTAAAAATTTCAGGAGCTCCGCCCCATCAATGCAAAGTTCGATTTTAGATTCCCAATTATCAGGCTTTAGATACAATTTAAACAAAAAAAATCAAGTGGAGTAGATCAAGCATGAAAATCTCCACAATTATTAATGTTCAGACATATTTTCATCTAAAATTGAAAATAAGCTTTAAATTCGAGAAAATGTGATTATTCAATTGCAAATTATTGTTGATTCTTTTAAATCATTCACTATGAAGAGATAGCAGACCTCATATATGTCTCCAGCGTTATTGCCCTGTCACCAGCTGGCTCAAGTTTTTGAATAGTAGACTTGATATGCGCGTGAACACTAGCGTCAGGTGATCAATTTCCATTACGGCAAGGAAAGTTGTGTGAGTGCGCCACACCAGATTTTTTGTTTTGGCTTTGCATAGCTTTTTATAGTGAAGATATTTGATAGAATCGTTGAATAGTTTCATTTCCTACAATATGCTAGTTTGGTTTACTTGATCATAGCGCCACTTCACATAACGGTGGGTCGGTGGGGGAGTTGATATTCCATCAAAGCTTGAAGTTTCATCTCGAACAATATTAATGAGCTGCTTACCGGAGACTATGCGTTGCGTTGCGTTGAGTTGGTGTTGGCGCCAATCACAACACATTGTCCAATGTGACACAATGCTCTGCTGGAAATTGAATCTGAGACAAAGACTGCCGTACGCTTGGCTCACTGTATTATAAGCGTTATTAATTAACGTTGATAGCTGCAGAACTAGCTTTGCAACTCCTTGTTACTGGCTGCGTCACGCTTGTGTGGATTTACGTCTAGACTCTAGACCTGTCCACTCTGTAATCAAGTAGCGCTCCTTTGCTCTACTTCTCTAATTACTGCCGTTTCAGGTACACGACTACTTACAAACAGGGCATGCAAACTAGCTAATTCCAAAGATGTGATTGGAGTTTGTTCCTCATTGTCGAATGCAAATGTTCGTCGCAAATTTGGTGCTATTTGGCTTTTAAGAAATTACAAAAGGATGGTGTAGTCCCTATTAATTTGGCTATTTTCTGAACAAAGCTCAATTTTCTAACGAACTTGGCTTTCAAAGGGTTTATTACTATTTTATTTGCATTTTGTTGCATTTAAAGGTGTTCTATCCAGTCTTAAATGTAAGAAGTAGTTTCCATTACATTTCAATCCCTGAATTCAGTGAAGCACCACATGATCGTAACATTTTCTATTGAACCTCTCATTTTCCAGTGTATCCGCAAGGGTCACGCATGACTCATTAATGATCTATCATTATTGCATCGAAAATTTGGTGGCAGTGAAAGAAATTTGCAAATGAATAGTATCGAACAGTTGCAGTCTCAACCATTCTAATTGCCATTTTCCGAGGTGGAGTGGAATCTTTTTACCCTTGTTTTCCTCTTGATTCTATTGCTTTTCTATTGATAACTCGTTTATCCTGTGACGTTGAGCTTTTCTGGTATTCAAATCAACCTTCAAGCTTCTCGGAGCTTGCAATTCAACATGAAAAATATCTCGGGATGAGGAATTGGTTATTCCATTGAGGATCTACATAATATTCTTTGTTTCATCTTACAAAATATGAGAGAAAATGATGAAAACCTACTCACTGTTGTCTGTTCCATTCTACTTTGTGACCAGTGCTAACGATGTGTTTTTCTGTCGACAGGTAATGTCATCACAGAAGGCAGGCCTGCGTAATGTTGAATGGCCTGGCTGGCCACATCATAAGTTGCGTTCTGTTGGCCGGCTTGGTACATCAAAGCTCCTCTGCACCCAGCAATAACAGCAGCAGTGGCAGCAGCAGCAGCAGTAGCAATAAAACCCGTGAGCGTGAGGACCTGTCTAACGAAACATCTGACGACTCTGACCGTGAGTTGCTTTGTTGCCAAATTCAATTGTTATCTTTATTCATGTTGAACACAGTGGGCATTGTGCCGTTTCCACAGTGAATCGGTTTCATGACGATTTTCGTTTGTGGCTGAGTTCAACTCGACCCTTGCGCGCGCATTAAGCCGTACGCACTTAGCTCAACGCCAGCTCACACTCTCACTCACAAAGTGAATGAATGCTTTCGTGCTCTGAATCGGCCTTTGAAACGCAGTCAAACAGTTCACAGCTTGCAATGCGTTTTTTTCACGAGAGGAAAAATTTGGATTGAGTTGTTGTTCTGAGTCCACTTCATTGAACGCGTTGCATTTCTCAATTTATCAATGACAGTTGTTCCATTTGAAACACTCAATCATCAAATTAAAACCATCCTCTTCGAAAAACAATTTAATCTGGTGTGGGCTGCTCAAAGTATCCCAATTTGGGAGATGAATTATTCAGTGGATAATTTCGAATATCAACTTGGACCATGCCAAAGTGCACTGACAAATTGATTGATAACTTCGTTCTGTGCTCATTGCAAAATAAAGTCACTCTCGCATATGATTGAGAACATAAATTACGTCTTTCATCTCTTTCCAATCACAATCATTGGACCTTATATTATATTCAATACTAAAACTCCTTGTTCCAAGATGATAGTGTATCAAGTAACTTTGAATGAATCTATATCCATCACTACCAGTGGTTGCATAATATAATACTGTACATTTTGTTTAAGATTTTTGAAAATATAATCAATGAAAAATGATTAATAGATCCACTTTTTGTGTAGTTGAGAAGTTGATATTGTGGTAATTATTCATATTGAATGAAAAAGACTAAGAAATTGTCAAAAAACCACTGATTTATTGATAATTAGAAACTAATGTTCCTATAAGACCAGTGGTATCTTCTGTTAATTCCCCCTGCTCTAAATTAGCGCACAAACTGAAAAGCACCTTTCGGTCATTAACAGGTTTTCAACCAAAGTTTAGTATTAAAAATTCATTGGAGTTGGTCAACAATATAAAGCATATTCCTGTTCTATCATGTTATAAACTTGTGTCATTTGATGTTACTAATTTATTCACTAACATTCCGGTGGGAGAAAGTCTTTAAAGAGCTGAGGAAATAATGAAAGGCTCTATAAATGATCATACACTCAGAGAAGAGCTGATAGGATTGATGAAGTTATGCACTCAGCATAATTATTTCAAATTTAACAATAGATTTTTTGAACAAAGAGAGGGGTTGGCAATGGGGTCACCCCTCTCACCACTCCTAGCTGAATTATTTATGGATAAGTTAGAAAGTAGAATCATTGAAAATAGTCATCTCAAAGATGAAATTGTTTACTGGTTTCGATATGTTGATGATATTATTTGCTTATGGAAAGGAAGTAACAGACAACTAGACAATTTTCTTCCCTATCTGAATGGATTACATCAAAGTATAAAATTCACTGTAGAGGTAGAACAGGATTGTGTATTGAATTTTTTAGATTTAAGAATAGATCATAGCACTGGTTTTCACAAGTTTTCTATTTTCAGAAAACCAACCCATACTGATGTTATCATTCCTCTTCATTCTTGTCATCCTATTTCTCGCAAACTTGCTGCTTTCAATAGCATGGTCTATAGAGCACTAACAATACCTATGAGCCATCATGATTTTGATATTGAGATCATTGAAATTAAACAGATAGCTGTCACAAATGGGTATGAAGAAAGTATGGTAGACAGATTATTGAGTAAAATTAATAGACAAATTTCAATCAATTCTAGCTTTGTAGGCTCAAACTGTGAGGAGAAGACTTGGATAACAATCCCATATTTAGGCCTTATATCTGATAAGATAGGTAGGGAATTGAAGAGGAATGGATTTCATGTTGCTTTCAAGACAAAACCGATTTTAAATAGTCTATTTAGCTGGAGTAAAGACAAAATTTATAATTGGGATAAAAGCGGGGTGTACAAACTTAAATGTGATGATTGTAATGATTGTTATGTGGGTCAGACTGGTAGAAGTTTCAAAAGTAGAATTAAAGAACACATCAGAGATTGGAATAAACAAAATGGGGAAACTAACTTTGCAGAACATTTGATAACAAATAATCACAAGTTCACAGTTAAGGAGAATGTTGAGTTTCTGCATGTTAATAACAAAGGCAGATCTTTGAATATTCTAGAGGCTTTAGAAATAACCAGAGTAATTAAGGAAAATTCCCAGTATAGTTTAAATGACCAGATTCATTTCAACCAATACAACACTACGAATTTAGTTTTATCATAAAATATTGTAAGCATACATTAGTCAATAGTTTTTCCATTTACATATTTGTTTTATTATCTTTCACACTTGTTTTCTTGGTTCTTATTTTGTACTAAAATTAAATTTTATTATCATGGCGATTCTGTTGCTTAAGCCGCCATTTTGTCACACCGTTGAGTGTGAGCGCTGTTATCAGGTCTGGCTGTCGTCGATACGCCTATCCAATCAACCCATCAGAGAACATTTCGTGTTGGCGAAAAATCGGTGTGTTGAAATTAACAAAATAAACTAGCCTACCACGATGCTGATTTCCTACAAACTTCATTTCTCACTTTACATGATTTTAGAAATCAATTTCTTTTCAATAATATTTGTTGCAATTTCAATCATCAGATTGAAAAAGAAAAATGTGAAAAAAATGTTTTCTATCAATAACTCCAAACTCCAAACTAGAATCATGGCCTCAGCTTATGAAAATACAAAGTTAGTAGACAACTATCTACCAACGTTGATGGAAAGATACATTTTCAAGATGTTCGATGTTTTTGAACGGGTAGTTTTATAGTCCACTAGACAGCTGATTTATGATGAATAATCTAAAGTCTGATTTTTACGGTAATATTGGCGTTCAAAGGAGACTCTTTTTCCTTTTGTATAACCTTGAAATGCAAAATTTCAAAAAACCGTATGTATACGTCGACGCGAAATTCAAAAAGAATTATACCTGCCATGAAAATCTATTGCTGCGTTTCGCTGTAAATGCGGAACATAAATATTAACATATAAACATAGAGAGAAATGCAAAACCCTCGACTTGAATCTTAGACCTCACTTCGCTCGGTCAATCAAATATAAGCATACGATACATGCTCATAAGTTGAAATGCTGTTATCCACACCAAAGTTATCAACCAAATAATTTCTGCCCTGAAAAACTCTTCTTAACCTTCTAAGCTGAGCAAACACGTATAGTATTCCAGGGAATGCTGATGAGTTATATTCAAATACCAGGTATTACATTAATGGGAAATATTCACGATGAAATGAGACTCAAGAGCGTTGATTACGAGAGAGTAAATACGATATTTTCTTCTCAAGCTACACCTTTGATGATGCATTTCGGACTTTGAGGTAGAGGGTTTCCTATTGACTAGGCACAATAATTAATTGCAGAAATTACAGAGGAGTTTCTTGCTCACGGTTTAATATTCAGCCAATTAACTCGCTCTTCGCTCACAACTTCTGAATTTCGTGCTCTTATGACATGCTCTTTGGGAAAGGAGTGGAATATTTCGTAGAGTAATATGATTCGTTCCATATTTCATCCCGTTCCCTAGTGTACTTTACTTCTAGCATAATATTGGCCTTATTCTGCTTCTCTTATTAACAAGCTTCAAGATGTTCACATTTTCATTCAGGTAGAATGAATTGAGTTAACATACAAGCTGAAGCCTGGGATTCACTCTTATAATGTTAGTAGACTGGAAAATAGATAAAATCGAGGATTTTCAGGGAGTGGAGTGCGAATTACATAATGAGTACTCCAATATTAGTACAACATTTGTATTTAAATCCCAGCGAAGCATTGAATTATAACAAGAAATTATATGGTGAAATAGATTTCATTGTCCCATCAAAATATTCATTTATCAACTTTTTATAGAATAAAAAAATTACAAAAATACCAAAATGACACGCTATTGTGATAGAGTGAATCCACTCTTATTATTATGAAAATAATTAATTATAAGCCAATCTATAATAGTTTATTAACCAATAATCTATAATATGAAGCACATAGAATGTTTTAGACAACTTATAATCCATACACGTTAAAGAAATTATATCGATCATAGAATAATAATTGATTGTATACGTGAAATGTTTTTTATGAAAAAAAAAATTTTTAAAACTAAACTTATATTCATGAATTTTTTGTGACTGCAATAAAAATGTAACAACTCTCTTCAATTTGAAAATGATGCCTTAAAGATGTCGTCTCCGCCTCATATTCAGTCTTGGATGAATCTTTCCTAAGGCACATCGCACTTCAAGGGTCAATCCACACGAGGCGATTTTGAGACGAATCGGCAGGGCAGGAAGCTTTAAAGCTATTGGCTAATTGGGTTAGAGTTCGGGAATCACCTGATTGAAGAAGCTGGCTGATCGAAAATCAGCCAATGGGAGAGCTTCCTGCCCTGCCGTTTCGTCTAAAAATTGCCTCGTATGGATTGGCCGTAGAGAACCATAGTTTTTTGACTCATCATTTTGGAAGGAAACAGAAACTTCAGTTCCTGACATTTTTGTTCACAGCTGGACTGACCTGCTATACGTGTGTGAATGTATCCGATAACTCCATGTGCAATCAATTTGCCATCGACCATCCATGCCCAAAAGGTAATAAGAATCCAAATATAAGTCAAGTTTTCAGTTGAATATTAGAACTTATTTCATTCTACTATACTTAAGTTCCATCATAACTAAAACTTCAATGAAATTATTACGGTCACTATGAAACATTGAAGAATACTACATATTATTTTATAGTTTATCAGAGCTTATTCTCTTTTTCTATTTGTGCAATTTCATCCTCTATCTAATTTCATCTCATCGATTGTGCTCCCATCGTTATTATCATTTGTTCAACTTCTTAACCTTCTCCCTGCTTTTTCCTATTTACAATATTGCTTGATGCCACATGATTTGAATAAAAATTACCTGCGTTGAATATTATGAATTTGTGCTGATCCTCTTTCTATTTCCAGTAAAAGAACATTATACGTTTTACCAAATTACATCACCGAATACATTATAGAACCAAATAAGTACATCAAGAAAGGGCTATTCGCTCACAAGATGGTTTGATAAGAAATACAAAGCTTAGCGTGAGCTTTGTATATTGGTGATTCGGCCAATAATAACCAGAGACAAACAATCAAATTAATGATTATTTCACTCTATGAAATAACTGAACGAATCTAGTAATTGGCAGGGAATAAGAGCAGTATCAATTTCAAAGTTTTCAATGCCTCATTTCATATTCTAGTTAACTATTCTAAGTAATCCCGTTTGTCTCGTTCCCTGATACTTATTCAACCAAGTATAAGAATGGCACTATTTATACAACTCACAATATTTTCTTATTGAGATTAATGTATGTGGTATGTCTGTAATGTTTGTGTATCCCCATTGTGCGATATCCTAACCAGTGATTAACGTAATTGACTAAAGCAAATAAGCACGAGTCAAAAAATGTTCGTTGATGATATCCGTTCTATACATTGCAATCCAATTTCACGCTACATTAGAGCATCGCTCTCCCATGTTAAAGTTTGGCTACATGCCATCAAAACTACTTGAGTGGTTGCTGTATTCTTGCAAAGCTTTGAAAAGTTGAGTATGCTGAGAAAAACAGAGATTTTCAGACTGTGGAAACTTTTTCTTTCAGTTTTGCAGAATTATAAATTCATGAGGATGTCATGGGCCCTCATGTTTGGGGGTCCTCCTCTAGATTCTCTGGCATACTCCAGGGATTTTCGGAGATAATTTCCACAAAAATTTCATCATTGCCATTATTTATTTATGGTAGTGGAACAAAGTATTGGTGTTACTTCAAAAACAATGAGAATGATGGTTACTTCAGCAATGAATAAGATTCGAGTTGAATAGATCTAGTTCTAGGAATTTTGTATAGAAAACTCTATCGTATAATATCTGAAATTTTGTAAAATATACTTGTTTTGCTGTCTGTATATGAGTAACAAACATCTCCAATAGCTCATGTCACATTTATTTATTAGTGAAATATTGAGAAATTGAAATAAAACACTTCTATTTCATATAATACTATTACTCACATATTGAATATTTTTACTTTTATTATTACTTGGATGAATATTACTGACAGAGTTAATAATGCATCCCAATCATGCATCTAATTTCAATCAAATTAATAAAAATAATGATTTCCCTGATACTGATTTCAATCAAATTAATAAGAATAATGATTTCTTAGATACCCAGCAAATAATTATAACAGTATGTGAATGTAAATTCCAAACTACAAATTTCAGAATCTACAGATGAGTATGTTATAAGGAATGATTATGTGTTAAAAATTATATTCTCTCATTGATTCTGCAGATTTATAATATTCCAATAGCTAAGTCATTGTTTATTAGACATAACCATTTTCGAGAATCTCGTTGCTTTTAGATCTATACGAACTACCAAAGTTGTTTGACGTATGAACAATTTTCCTCATTCATTTTCAGTGCTCTGAATTGAATTCTACAGCTACTCACACAGAAGCATCCCTGCACTAAGGAGATTCATATTAGGAATCCTAATATCATGAATCCTAAATCATATGAATCAAAGGATTCATATTAGAAATTACGTGCTACCAACATAATAAAATGACATCAATATTGAAACCTGATGAACTTTATATACTACTATACATACTCTATATAATTATACTATACTCTATATTATAATACCATACTTTAACATTACTATACACATAGAGCATGTGCATGGCTTGCTCCCTCATTCTTCATCCTTCCACCATCATCTCTTTCCTGAAACCCGTAATTGATTTTCTGATACCCGTGAATGAATTACCCCGTAATTGACTAGTCGTTTCCTTCTCTTTGATCATAGTTGACTGTTTTCTCACCACAGGTCACAACTTTTGCCACACCCTACATATCATGGACTCGAGAGGAGCCAGCGTTATAGTCAATAAGAAATGCTCAGACAGCACTGAATGCTGGCCGCATAGCGTTGGCTGCATGCACATCGATACTCAGACTGTAAGTTATATCTTTTTCTCCTCCTTTTCCATCATCTCCTCCTCTCGATATTACATATTGTTCCAACTGTAATACTTTACTCTGAAATCCTATTCCACATCTATCAAAATTCTCCCCGAAGCATATTCTATTCGCTGCAACTCGTATGATGCAAAAAGGATAATCGGATTTAGGAAGCACGGTTGTGCACTGGGAATGGAAGAAAAAGAGAAATGGAAGAAAAGAAGAAAAAGACAGAGAAAGGTGACCACCACCAGTTGCCAGCGAGTCCGTCCAAATCCCAGTGTATCCCAAGTATATAAATATATGGTACCGTACACTTTATATATACAGATATGGAGTGCAGTAGCGGTGACGCAGTGCATACTTGATCTGCGCATTTCCGCTGCGGGAAGCTCTTCTCAAATAATGATTTGTCTCTATCGCCACAAATCCACTTTGGCTTTACAATTCACATCAAGTATGCTACTTTTTGGTTGATCACTCCAAGTATATTACCAGCTATGATTAAGACTATCATAATTATTATTCTATTGTAATTTTCGAAAACTTATTGCAGCTTTCAAATCTGGGAAATCCGGTACAATTTGGAAGGAATCTCTTCATCCACAACACTAATCTGAGATTTCAGAATTTCAGGATCAAATGGAAAATGAGAATTTCTCATCAAAGAGTAATAAAATTATAAAAAAATTTAGAATAAAGAAATGACGACTTGGTGGCTTATGGCCACTAAATTATTCAACATGTTCTAGGATGGAGTGTAATATCAGTTTAGGAATAGTTTAGTATATGCGATGATCATTAACGATATCCGAGAATAAGATTGGGATGAAAATCACAATGTTTCATTATATCCTCGTGTATAATACTTGGAGTTGATAAAGCTAAAATTAAATTTTCAACAATCAACCAAATTTTTATATGCATATAGATTTCTCCATCTTATGATCTGTAATGCATTTTTTTCAGAATATGTAGCCCAGTGCATGTCATTGAGCTCATTTCAATATCAATATTGTTGAAGAATTTTTCGTGAATTGGAAACCCAACATTATATTAAATTGTGATCAAGCTATCCTAACAGCATTGGTGAATGTTTGAACTATATGATTATAATCAATAATCTAGTTCTATACTAATTTGAATCCTGCCCATTGCATCCAGATGTCACCGGTATCCATGAGACCAGCAATCGATAGAGGCCTGCAATATCCAATCAATATTATAATTAAATATTGAGAGAGTGTTGCCATGTCCAACAGACCGAGTGATATAATTATGTACTTTGTTACGGGCGTAGATTGAAGTCCCGCGATGGTTATAGCCTGGCCTGTTGTTCAATGTCCTTGTATTCCAAGCCATGATGAAAATGTGCAATCGCAATTTCATCAGAGCTTGGATGAGGTGGAAGTCCAATTCCAATCATCAAACTCCTTTGATGACAAAGAGAGCGTGGAACAAAAAGGAAGAATGAAAGCCTGTGATATGACATCATATTTTCGAGCTGAAAATCGATTTTGGAGACAGGCCGTCTTGTTCGGCGGGCTAAAAGGCTTGTCATACAAGTAAACTGAGCTCCCGATTGCTTCTCTCTGCAACTAGAATGTATGTTTTCATCAGCATCTGTTTGAGAAGAAGCTACTCGAGCGCAACTGTTAATGAAAAAACTGATGTGAATAGAGCTTCACTGTGAATGGCATGCTTTAAATATACATGATTTGATTCATGACGCTTTTCTAATCATTCAAGCAATCTGTCACCAGAAAATTCAATCAGTGATAAGAGCTTGAGGAATTACGTTCTGTAATCTTCTCTTTCTAGTGAATCTCTGTTTTCCCAGCAGACCAAACGAGGAATCTTTATTGTTGAGATCTTCTCAATGGAAATTTTCCAATTCGTGACAACATTCTTGTGCTGATTGATTTGTTCAGTGCATTTATCTGTTAATTACCACACTACAAATAATATTTTGTTGTAATAAATCCTCATTATCATTTTCTCAAGTTTTCTAGGGGTTTGAACTGTGGGAATAGGGATAATACAACATTATCTCATCTAATAATCCAAATTCAAATTAACTGAATAGGAAAATATCGAATGAACAGAACATAATTTCAGATTCAAGATATCATTCACGAAAGCTCTACCACGAGTAATATATGAGCTCACTTAACTAACGTATTTGCACCCCAACTAAAAATGTATTACTGCTAATAAGACTTGCTCTAGCACATGGGTTTTCCATGGTTGAGTATGTCCATTTCCCAATAAATAATATTTTCTATATAAATAGAAATTAGAAATCTAAGAACCATTTTAAAATTGTTCAATCACGACATGTTTCGGCTATAAAATGTCAATATCGGAGCACCGAGCTTCGCTCGTTATTTTTATTTATTGATAAACAGAACACAATTCTCTAAAATGATCGTGTTCATATTTCACAGCTGGCTATAATTATGTCATCTTATGAATTTCGGGGATGTGATATTTTGATTTTTCACACACTCACTTTTTCACTATCCACAGCTGTTTCAGCCAATTTCAGAATTATCCTTTTAATGTCGTTCAGCGAGTTTTCCCAAGGATGTGACCTAGTGCAATCGAATCTTTATATCATAAACCTACTATGTTCCAAATTTCGTGAAAATCGTTAGAGCCGTTTTCGAGATCCGTTAAACATAAATAACCAGATTTAAAAATAACCAGTTATATAAATACGGAAATTGCTCGCTTAATATAATAGGATTTAATTTCAAAAGGGTACTAGGATTTCTAATTTTTATTTATATTTGAGAGTAGCCCTGAAGAAAAAAGACATCATTTTTTATATATCTGCAGTAAATGTCATATTGAAATTCAAATACTTTGTACATTTTATCAATTTGATTACTTGTTGTAAATTTAAAGGGAATTGAATCGATTCATTTATTCATTCTATTTGTATACAGGTTAGTGTCTATGGTTTCACAGTCACAGCCGTATCGTAATCTTTATCATCTTCAAATTTATATAGAAATCCAGTCGTGTAATAACACTAATTGAAGTACACTGAGTGCTAGATAGCTAAGTTCAGTTCAATAATTAATGAACTCATTTGAAGTATCTGAGTAGCATCCCTTGTGAATGTCATTTCTTCAATGATTGTCACCTCACCACGGCTGCTCCCTTCCGGTTACGAGGAGCATGAAGGCAAATTCCTAATTGAACTGCCGACTCGGCTGAAAGCTTGCAAATTGCAAACTTTTGTGTCCGAAATGAGTGCTGAACTCGTTATAAATGCAGCGCTGTTGATTTGATTGGTGTTTTGGGAAGTTGGTGATGTGGCTTGGTTTGGTTTTCAGGTGTGCGTCTCTTGCTGCGACGAAATGTACTGCAACGTGACAGTGCCCACCAACCAGTCAACTGCAATTTACTCAAGACGACGCACTCGTCCAAGGCCCACTCGACCCCCCTCGGATCACAGCCTCGGCTCACCTTCACCCCACCCACTCACATGGATTTGGCTTCCTCTCGGAGCCATGGTGCTATTTTGAACCTGTGCAAAAAACGTTCACATATTACGATGCATATTATTCAAAACTGTAATGATTCATCTCATTATGAAATGAGTGTTGTTGAACTCTCGTCGGGGTACTGCGTGTCTACAAATAACGAAACATGATTGTCATTAAATAATGTAAAACTATACAAGATACAGACGACTATTTTCTTACTTACGTTATTGAATTAACGTGGATTATCTCAGTATTAAATGATTCGATTCTTTATCATCATTATATATTATCCTTGTGAATTTGATGAGTAACTGGATTAAATGATTTCTATGCGAACATAAAAACTGTGGTTATTATTGAAAATTGCGATCGCTCCTTCGTCCGCATTTGTCTTCTCCATCTCCTTTACTCCTTCTTCCTTATTACTCCTTATCATCCTTGATCAAAATAATCGATTCAACATGTCAACAAAAATCACGTTTGAAAGATTTGCAGAATCCGGATCGGCAAAAGGCTTGCAACTTTCCATGATATCTGGAGTCTGTTTAATTAAAATTTAGAAGTTCTGTATAATGGAAAAGTGGCTCCCAAACATCAAAAATATAGAACTATAACATTGGTCGCAGTATCAACCACAGCTATTGATGGATAATGAGCTTTTCATTCCACAAGGCTTCTGAAAAAGAAGACCTCTGATATTTTCTAAATGAGGAGTTCACATGTTTGGAAACTCATCTCCATCAACTTCTTATTTCGACCTCAGTTCACTTACAAATATATTGTTGATAAGTCAACACTATGCAGGTTCTAAATTGAAAAAGGCTCAGGTGTGATTTATAGAGTATTTAGCGAGTTGGAAAAAGTGTAACAATGTATGATCCCCAGTATACTGAATTTTACAACTTGAATATCTTGGAAGTGAATGAAACTTTGTTATCCATATTCAATGAAGAGTTGGATAACTCCTCTTCTCCATCACGAGTTTCCACCATCACGAAAACTAATCAAAACTCATTCCAGAGGATGTGAGGATAGGAAAGGTCACATGCTTTGATAAAAAAATTGTGGTTGTGGTTGTATGAGCAATAATCTCATTTTACACGAACTCATCTCCCATTACTACAGACTACGGGTGGTGATTTCGGGAATAATTGGTGATGATAATTATGCTAACGCTATACGATACAATGCAGAATATCTTTTATGTTGAAATCGGATGTTGCACTTCTTGAATGGAACTTGTTTTCTGGTGTGAAATAATAAAATGGTCCATTCCATTATTTCTAAATTGAAAACCAATAATAGAGCCTAGAATAACGAAGAAATTTATTAGATAAATTGTTCTAGAATGGATTTTGGTTAAAAAATTCTCAGTTAAGATTCAATTCAAGATAAAAAATACCATTCATCAGTTGAAATGATAAAGTCATCAACATTCAAGTTTGCTTGAATAAGTTTATAAATTGAGACTTCTGTTTTCCTCTGTGATTTCATTATTGTATGCTTCATCGATGAATGATCAACATCTATGAATATTGATAATCATTCCAAGTGAGTTCTGAGGGAACATATTCAAGAAGACCCAAAAGAAGACCAAAACGCCATTTCGAGATTTTTTTCAGTTGAACGCTGGATCAGTACAATACAGCAGTAGAATATTTCTGAAAATGTGAGCTAGAAAAAAGGTTTTAGAAGTGAATTTGAAACCCCATTAGTTCCTGGAGCTTCGAAAACTGTGGAATCCTGAATGTTGTAGTGATTTCTTGAGGCAACAAGACAGGTAATTAATTTTTCCTCGGTGTTGATTGCATGTTATCAAAAATCAAATTTTATTCCTCTAGAAACACATTTCCAGTTCTTCAAGTCATGTAGACCCAATTATCCACTCACTAAGAATCTAGTGGGAAGTGATTTCCTCTTTGGAATATGAATATACCGAGTCATTCTCTCCCCCTGAAAAGATTTCTTCTCATATAGTTCATTATATCATTCTATCATCCCGTAAAATAATATCCCGAAATGATAATCATTAGAAGATGTTCGTATATTTCTGAATAGCTTAATAAGAAATAATGTAAATGAAATGAAAGGCTTTCGAAAAAGAATAAGTCTTCTGAAAACTCAATATTTCAGTATAATTTTATGAAAATGAATTTGAATTTTTCTCATAATGTGCCCACTTCTGAACGAACGGCTCGTCAAAAATGAGAACTAGTTACCTTTGAGCCGTTATTAGAAATGCCTCTTTTCCTCAACAAGCTTTGAAAAGTCCTAAGGGAGGTGGAAAATATATAAAGGAATGTCTTCTCATCTCATTTGCTATCGGAAAATATTCCATTGGAGTCCTCTGAGTTGGCAACGGATTGTTCAAAAAGCTTTTCGCGTTTCTACTTTATTATTGAAACTGAAAAAGAACATTGACTGTTAATGCTCCCTGTGGAGCGAAAAATGCATTTTGAGAGCTTAGAGGAGATGGAATAGTCTAGTAATAATTATTTTCGAGGATGGCTGAGAGCTTAATGGCAAGGAGTGGTTCGAGCACAGATAAAATTTGAATGATTGATTCCTAATGAAGAGTAGTCGTACTTCGGATACATTATTTTCCCACGAAAATTTCTTGCTTTCCACTTTGGATGAGAAATTCACATTCCATGACTATCAGGAATTCGGATTCTCTGTTGAGATTCTTATCAATTAAATCGCTGGAAATGCTCCTCAGTAAGTAGAATAAATTATTCTATGGAAACGAACGTGAATCAAGCTGGGGCTCATCAAGGTTGAATAAATCCGTTCGCTCTTAAATGAAATCAAATGATGTCTTGCATTAGTTCCCAAATAATTTCGAATTGAATAGATCAAATTGAAAGCAGGAGATAAGCTATGTCTCTCCGCCTGGTAGACTAGAAATTCGTGATCGAATTGCCTGAACGAGCACATAATTTTCTCAACTCTCCCAATTGCTCTGTTCAAAAAACCATCTTTCAAGTTATGTATATAAGTAAAATTTTCTACTCAATAGAAGAGTTTATCACTCACACAACTATCAAATATCAGATAAACAGATTATATATTTGTTTATCCATCTATCTTTAACTATTATTTGATTGGAAAGGAAATGACAGAAGGATGTACAGGATTATTCCTCTTACCCTCAGGTAAGAGGTAATCAAAGAATTGAACTCTAAACTCTCAAGGCGAAATCCATGTGTTTGTGATTCTCATCAACGTTCTTAGAGAAAAATTTTCCCTCCTTCTTGAAGGTATCGACTTGACGAGGTTGAGAGAAATTGTCATCTTTGAGAAATCCTTGAAACTCTACGAGATGAGGTGGCCAGGTACATATTTTTCAGAATGTCTGTACACACTGGGTGTTTTATTCTGATGGATTCCAGATTATTAGTCTACTTCCACTGCCTCTCAAGAGCTTGGAAAAAGTCCGAGAGAAGAGACAAATTGACAAGATTTTTCACATCTAAAGGAGTTCTCAAAATTCCTTGCAGCTCTCCTGTTTTACACTTTGCATTCTAAGATGAAGAAGCCGTCAACTACAATTATTGTCATTGTGTCTTGCTCTTTACATTAAAAAATATTGAGAAATTCAAATATCTATCAATGATTATCATCCCAATGGGGTTTTTCCTGAACAAATGCTCATCACTCATGCATGAGTAAGTATGATATGAAGTGAAACTAACGTACATTCTCATCAACCATGGAGTGATATGTATATTCGGAGTAAAATAAATTAGTCTAGATAGAGATAATCAAAAATATCATTCTCTTCGATGAAAAATATCTACCCACATCAGTAAGTCAAGAATGATTTTCCAATAGTAATGGAAACTGGTCACTATAGTGAAAGTACCTTCATTGTGAACCGTAGCAAGTGAACTAATTAATAAGGTAGTGAATGAATGTGAATGGAACATTACAATAGTAAATGGATAAAAATCTTCAACTATTTCAGCTGATATATATCATCGTAGCCAGTAGGCCTACTTTTTCTTCCTCCAACAATTCGATTGGAATCGGATTTCCAAAACTGTTGGAATCTGAGTCTCTTGTAGAAGAATCTCTAATAGACATAAAATTGGAATTCAAACTAGAATATCAATAGGGTATCAATTTGAAAGCGATGAAATCTCCTTCATGAAGAGGAAGAGAATTCTAATCTTGTTTAGCTGTGACCAATTAGTATTTTTATCAAATTTCCAGTGGAACAAAGTTGAGAAGAAAGATTGATTGATCGCCTCTCTTAAGGGCTGAGTTCAGTTCTTTTCAATTCACCATATCCTTATTTTCGAGTGAAAAATATAGTGACAAAATTAAATGCGGCAATTAAAAGAGGATTATGTGTGGAGTGAAGTGAATAGGTGATTTTTTAGGAAAAATACGTATTATTTATTCTTTACTCTTCAACAGAAAACTATTAAAAGCTTCCAAAAACTTAGAGCAAGGTAGATAAGAGAGTTATAAAACTGCACTTTCCTCCACAGAGAGGAGAAGAGACCCCGTATTGTGGAATATTATTCCTCGAAAAAGCGATACTTTTTTCGCTGTCACACATTCCATACAAATTATTGTGTAATAAAAACAACACAATATTTGAACAAGATTCGATAGATACTATCCCTCGTAAATAGTAGACATTATGTGACAAGATTTGCGACTTCATTGAGATTAATTCTGAATTGGAAAATATCTGGAATTATCACAGATTTTCACATAATGTAAAGTCAGGAACGGTTCCTTCAATACCAAGGAAGCGCATGAAACAAGTTATCGCGCTTCATTAAAGCGCAAGAAATTACAAATGTCACTCCCTTCTACAACAGTAAAATAACGATTGAACTTGAACTTTGCAATACATAAAAACTCTTGAAATAATAAGCAATTGTTGATTGATGCTTCCTTGTTAATCCCCTAAAAGATCCTGAAAAATAATAAGTGATATATGATTATTTCCTTTAACTTCCAAGTTAAATGAAAAATGGTCTTTATTGCCTTGACTTCGCCCGAAAATATAGGTGATCTGTGATCTACAAATATATAGTGATCTATGAATATTTCCTTCTTAACCCTTCCAAGTTGAATGAAAAAATGTTCATTATTGCCTCGACTTCACCCGTAAATATTGGATATAAGTCCAATACATTGACTTGATTGAATGAAAAAGACTAAGAAATTGTCAACATTGAAACATTGACTTGATTATGCACAAGACATTGAGTTGAATGGGATATATGTCAAAAACATGAACTAAGGACACAAGTTTCAATCAATGTCAAAAATAAACAAAGCTGAGCAAAAAGAGATGACTAATGGTTAAGAGTGGAAGTTTAAAAATTGCCGACATGTACATGTTCATTCAGGTAGAAAGAGTATATGAATGTGTGTAGAATGGTTGCTTTTTCGTGAGCCAGAGCTGCACTCTCAATACTTTCTACAGAAAAAGTAATATTGTGTTTTCAAAACTGAGATTGCGGATCGACGAAATGAGGAGCGTGAATGGAAGCAATATTTGGAATGGGAGAGAGAGGAGTAGTGTGTGAGATAGAGAGAGTGTGTTAGAGAGAGAAAAACGACTCTGAACATCAAAGAATATTGCTCATATAGAATTTGCATCGAATATTCCACTTCATTCCTTGGATTTCCAGTCGTCGTGCAAGTTTTGCATAGAGAGGCTTGGAAGTCTTTCGAGTAATATGCAATTCAAATGAGGTGATACAGTAAGGATGTAAAATCAAAACGACATTTTATTGTCCCACGAGAGTTACGCGAGAAAAACGTTCTCCACAATATTGACTGTGGAGAGAGGGTTCTATCTTCATGAATAGTTCACTTTTTTGGATACTCTCGTCTCTATTTTTATCGTTGTTCAGCAACTCTCTTTTTTGCACTTAATCACGAAACAAAATCTCAAAAAAGCTTTCATTGTTGCATAGTATTATTCATGAGTTTTTTGTCACACAGCGAAGCAAAGCTCAGCAAAATATTATATCGTATGAATGTGGTATTACATAATCATTAAATTACGATATATGATGGCTCTTATTAATTGGAGAAAATAAATTGTCTTTGACGACCACAAATAGCTTTTTATTCCTAGAAAATTGATATTCATACTGGGAGAGAATATCACTTCATTAGTTGTATTTCGACTCTCTTTGTTAATGCATATCATGATACTGATATTTGATACTGATGAATTCATGAATGGTCACTCAGATAAACGCCAAAATATTGTCTAATCCTGATGATAAACTATAATAATATTGCACAAGAGTTTTAAACTTTCAAAAATTAATTCCTTCATGCATTGAATTCGGATTTACCATGTTTTCATTCAAATTCAAAGGAAAACTCACATAATCAAGTGTGAATCAACTAGAAAATGACCCTGAAGAGTTTAAAACATGTTGTGTTAGAGAAAGGATGTTATTATTTTTCATTCTTTTGTACATACAAATAGCCCTGTATAACAAAGTGAACTGCGGTTGATGTTTGGGTTGCCTGACTTTTAAATTACAATTACTTTTAAATTATACTCTTAGTCCAGTCACTATATATACATTGGTGCATGCAATTTATATTGTAGTTATGATTTTTCGATATATTATTTGGCCATTTTTTATGTATTGGAATATGGGCTTTAGTACATTCAACAATAAATTTTCCACTTTTCGACCGAATTTGACTCATGATGCATGATTTTGGACCGTCTTGACGAGCCGAGAAGAATGAAATGTAGTACTATGGAATCTGAGCATTGTCAGAAGCTATAAGTGTTTGAAATTTTGATCCTTGTGGTTCTCTCCACTAGGAAATACTGAAATGAAGTGCATCTAACGGGTGATTTTCATAGAACATAATCTTATGAACTTATGTCATTGTGCGAATTATCAATGTCAAGACTATGTAGTTGGTGATGATGGTTGAATGAAGCTGAAAATTAGGTGTTTTTCACAATACAAGCAGCATTGTTGTCAGGTGTACCTGGAAATCTATATAAGATAGAGAGCTCTATCTGATCTCAGATTGTAGAGTACAAAAATACGCCCAGAGGGATTTTGAATCATACATCTGAATGGTAACAATCGGAAGATATTGTTGATCAAAATCTAAAATTCATAAAAAATTGATTTTCTCTTCAAATTTCACTCATTTTTGAAAAATCATAACTCAGTACTCGTTGGAGATAGAGAGATAGATCCGAATGATCTCATTTTATTCAGAATTTCATATTCTAGAAAAAAAGGCGGGAGTAAATTTTTCTGTCCGATTTCGAGATTTGGCAGAAATAGCTGAAACTGGAAAATGAGCCGAAAATACGAGGTTTCGGGCCACCCTGTATCTAGCCCAAGGAATTTTTTCATGGAGAAATTGGTTCTGGACTTCTCCTATGTACCCAAATAATATATTAAAATATCAGAACTACAATATAAATTGCAATCACACCCCCTTTTTTATGTCTATATTGACTGGACTATTTTAGATGACTTAAACATCGATGTTTTGTCTTTCGATACCAATTCCTACTCTTGTGTGGTACTCAAGAGCAATTACTGAGTGTTTCATTGACCACAGGCTACTTCAACAACACGGTATTTGGCACTTGATCTAACGCAAAGGGCGCTATATTGTTACAGAAATCCCGTAGTGCAGGTCTCAATAGAATATGAGCCATGCATACTACTTGCGAAGAGCTTATAGTTCTCCACTCAATCTAGTCGTGCTGTGTGGTACGTTCTCAAACGTAGAGGCAAGATATTCTCTTGATTAATCTGGAAATAAGCCTTGTGGTTGTATTATCGCTCTTGGAAGCTCCGAAAGATGCTGTCAAAGTCCTCTATCGAAAACTAATTTATCAAATAATATGAAAGAGAGTTGAAGGCGGGTCCTTACAACTGGGTTCCCTTCTACGCCTTTCTTCTATCAATAGGTATTAACACTTTTTCCACTTTTCATTCACATTTTACCGCAATTTCAGTTGTAGTAGTTTCTTCCTAGGATGATTGTTCTGTTATAAAGCTTAGTCTATGAAATTCAATTTCGCTGCTTGACTTCAATACCATAGCCGCCTCATTATGGGTGGCTATAATATTATACTCTAGGAGCGATACATGACAAATTTTCAATTTATTGATTCACTAGCAGGCCACTTAAGACCAGATACGTGAATCAGATACATTCAGAAGGTACAATCAAAATAATAATGTACTATTATTGAGATTCAGATTAATGTATTCTTTATTCTTATAATTATCACTGAGAGTAAATACCATGATGATATCATATTACTCTAAAGACTTAAGAATTTCACAAAAATATAAGTAGTACGTATTTTTCTGTTCTCTATTATCAACAGTTCAAATAAATTCTGCCAACATTCATCTTCATATAAATATATGCAACGAAAATATTCATCAATTTCATACTCTGTGCGATAATTATTCACATAACAGTAGACAATGTGGGTATTCTTGTGAGTGGTTTCAGTCAATGTTTAAGAAACCACTCTATGTTATGGATATTCAACAGTTATGATTCTAAGGACCTCAGATTTTATACAAAAAACATTTTTCTATTTGATTCTTGAATCATATAGGATATCGTGGAACATTATCACGAGGTAATATGACATTTTTGTTCAATAATTAATTTTAAAATAACAAAAAAACTGTAATTCGTTAGAAATAAGGGGTCTGCAAGAAGGGGTCTGTGATTACGTTAAATTACTTTGTATGAAGTAGTTTGTTGATATTTGCCATAGGTTAGAGAGATTCAAGTGATTCTTTAAATAATTTCTTGACCACAAGCGAAACTGGAATTAGTTTGTAAACATATTTAATGGTATGCAATCATGTATGAGAGAGTGAGTGGAGGAGCAAACAGTGGTGACGCTGTTCCCGATTCTCAAGGGATCGAAACCATGAGGCCAAGTTATTGACGTCGTTTGGATGCTATTAGCAGAAGTCTGCGATCCAATCGAAACTTATCATATCAGATCTTATCACAGTCGAATTGAACCTATGGTTTTGTCAATGATCTGATCTGATTCATCACAAAAAATATTTTTGTAGGAGAAGTAGGAATGTTTAACAGATTGGTGTACACTTGAAAATGAATGATTAATATTTTGAATTATTGATCTTCCAATACGTTCCATGACAACTAATGATTACTAATAGACTCAACTTATAATAAATTACAGAAATAAAGATAGATGTCCTGTCTCATAAAAAGTCTGCTTCGATATGAGTGGATGAGACAGAACGTGATAAAGGCCTAGGACACTAATTTGCGAAAAGTACATTCGAAACACGAACCTGTTCTAAGATTGCAAGAATCTTATCAGGTCAAAAAACCCGATAGAATTAGTTTTGACGCACTATACAACGTTAATGTTGTTAAGTAAAGGGTTTTATAAGTTTTGATTACAGGTTTACAGCAACAGAGGTATTCAGGGTTATTCATATTCTAGTCTTGTGAGACATATGATAGGAAAATTGAAGGAATCAAAACCAAGGATACTATTTGAAACATTCATGTGAATCACTGGATGATTTAACAATAAATTTAAAAAATATTTTACATTCTTTAATTTGTTTTGGCTTACTTTTATCACAGAAAAAAGAATAAAAAGGGAAGAAAAATATAGCCGATTCTTCAGTGCTTTTATCACCCAATCAGTCGTCAGATAGATAGATATATTATTGTGCATGTACATAGTAGCGTTCGTGTAAATACGTGTCTTATCATTTTCATGTTACATTCATTTATTAATAACAAGTTTTATGTCAGTTTATCTCGTAACTCATCACATGCTTACAAAAATTGCAACATTGCAATACAACAAGCTTGATTGTAATTTATGCTTTCAGCAGTCCTTCCTCAATTCCATCTCTGTGATAGCATGTGGTAAATCGTGAATCATGAAATATATATGACGCCGAGATGAGATACGTTCTGCTCTGCCACTGAAATGAACAGCAAACAGGGATAATAGTTACCATGTGGAGTGAGGGAGAGGGTACACATTAGCTCTCGGTGCAGATTTATCATCTTGAAATGTCGCTCATATAATCCCAGCTCCCAGATTCAGACGCGAATGATCAAAGTCGAACGCCCGTCTCACTAATTAGAAGTCACGATGTCCGACCTCACAATATTCTGTCAGTTTGACATTGAGCAATAAACTTGTCATATAAGATATGCCTGCAAATAGAAGCTTCTGACGTTATCATTTGATTTTAAGATCAATACTCAGGAATCGATCATTCTGTCATAAAACCACCTTCTGATTCATGACTAACATTCTAAGTTTGTGTCTTGAAATTAACGAGAAATTTGAGATGAAAATCAGAGAGCTTGAGCCACAAATGGCGACCATGTGCTCTCCTAAAATTTAAAAATTGTAGATATATGTTATTTGTTGCAACACGTGCTCTGAACATATTGTATTTAAGAATATGAATGCTCGAAGAGCTAGAATAATAAAAAGAACCGTTTCTCGAAACTATTGAAAATGCATTTGAATAGCTTACCTAGACAGACGCTGGGGCATTATTCTTTTGAAAATAGTTTGAGACAAAATCATTCTTTCCTAGAAATTTGCTAACAGCATTCCTAACGTCAGTCACAGACACGTTTACAATAGAAACCACATGGCCCACTGTGCTTTGTGTCAACCCTTGTATATATCTATAGCATAAGTTGATGGCAGGTGAATGAAAATTGTGAATAGCGATATAGATATATAGTTAGGAGAGAAGTAAATATAGATATGTGAGTTAGTTCACAATGTAACCACGTGGTTAGCATATGCTACAATTTTACCACGTGGTTAGCATATGAATATTATTGAAGCAATTATTTGATGATCAATTATTTGAATGGTGATCACATAAAACGATAAACATGATATATGAGTAAATGTATTTATAAATTAGGTCATGAAGTAGATTAGGCTATATGTATAAAGTATTCAACAAATATAATGTTACATAATAAATTATAATTTAATAATTATTATAAGCTAATTAAGTTAGTTGAATCCGAATTCATAGGCTAAGGACAAATTTGTAAATAGAATAAATTAGTATATTTGATTGAAAGATGTTGACAGTGAGTATAAGAAACCTGCTTAATTAATTAAGTAGTAATTAATTGGTATCTTATTAATTTGATTTATTCAACTCAATTGTAATGATGTAATGTATGACATTGTATTTTGTTCATTTCATGTGTTTATTATTGAAGTATTTGCCATATTAGATTTATAAGATTGATTACTGTATTAATCAAATCAATGCATTCAATTGTCAGTATCCAAACTTCAGAGTTTAAATATTGATAAAATATATGATATCATTTGTTTTAATAATGAAGGGGAGCCATAGTTTGAAATGATATAACATAATAAACATTATAGTGAATTCAAATTGATATTTGAATTCAATTTGTAAGCAGAATATTAGCTGATGAGTTTGAGGGTAGGCGGAGCTAGAGGGCGAAGGGTGATGAGGGGTGGAAAATCGTGGTGCTAGTATATATGCAGGCAGACCATGCCTTGCAAGTTAGTGGCATTTGAGTTGCAGTTAGTGGCAGTTAGTTGCTGTTTGTTGCTGTGAGTCTCTTGGATTTTGGACAGTGTTCAGTGTAGGAGTGAGTTTTTGGTCTCAGACTTCAATTATCCTATAGGGAATTGACTGAGCCAGGTAAAGATTGTATTTAGAATTTTCAATTTTTCTCATTTAAAATCCACACCACCCCACCCTAAAAAGCCCAAATAAGTATATAAAATTTCATAGCATCATAGTAAAGAGCAAACTTAATTATTACTTCTCTTTAAACTCATATCTAAAGACACAATCTTAATTAATTTCTTGAAGCTTATAGTTGAAATTCACTTCTAAGCACAAATAATAGTTTTTTTAAAGCAAGGCTCCCCTAATCATATTCATTCTTTAAAATTTATCAATTCTGCTATTTTTGACTATAATCGTATTTTTAACTAGGGGTGTTCAATATTTTGATTTTATTACTTATTTTTCAAGTAACCTGATAAAAGTAATAAGAACTATTTGTTAAATTTTGTTGTTAAAATTAAACTTGAACTGTTGTACTTTCAAAAACTTAATCACTTGTATTTATATCTAATCATTACTATATTTTGATCAATTTTTTATAAATTCATATAAATTTAAAGTTCAATAATAAATTCATAATTAACTTTGTTTTGCCTTTCACTTTATACATTCCCTTACACACGACCCTGATCTATCTATCTTTATCTTTTTCTTCAATACTATTATTAGTTCAGTGAGTGAAATATAAGTATCCACACAGTGAGTGAAGTTACAGTAAAGTAATTAATTTTATCAATTCAAATCAATTCAATTTTATTAGTTTAATTTTATCAATTCATAGTAATTGATTGGCGCCGGGCAAAATACCGTATAGAGTGAGGGAGTTCGAAACCCACTCTAAACAAAGACCGACAGTGGGAAAGAGTTCAAGCTGATAAAAGTAGTGGCTATGAAAATAGCTCAATGAATTCATCATGATTTACTAATTTGTGTACATATTTTTCTGATCAATTCCTCAGCAAGTTTTATTGAAAACAATACAATAATCATAATTATTCTATCAATTCAGTATACAACAGATTCGAAATGATGAATAATAAACAGATATTATTTATCGGTTTACCGACATATTTATCTCATCATTGGAGTTTTCTGGAAAACTAGATTTAGTCACGAAATGAAAAAGCTATGGATTTTTGTTAATGCTTTTGAAACAGGAAAAGATTGAAACTTCACAAGAATGAAGTAGAGGTGAATGCAATAGGGTAAGGGCTAGCTCGAAATTTGAAAAGGTGATACTGATATTGATCACATAAGGTGAAGTAATAAACGCCATCTTCTCCAGCCCATTGCGGTAGCGGAGGTGGTGAGAATAAGAGGATATAATATTTATGGTTAAAGGATATCCGTGAATGAACAGAATTGAACACTCACACCCGGTTCCAAGAACCGAGCTGCCAAGAATCGATTTGGACGCCAATCCGACCGCCATTAACTCAAGAAGGTATCATAAAAAAGAGGATTGAGTTACTATGGAACCGTAAGCGTAGGCAACGATGTTCTGAAAGTGTTCGAATGTAGCCTTGTTCCACAGATAACTTAATTGGATGACATAACAAATTTTAGCACACATCAAGTCTTTCATTCATCAATTCATTCAATCAATTATTCATTATTAAAATTAGTGATTGATGAGAACAGATGATTCTAGAAACTAGTTCTTTACCGAATTATAAGATGAATATCATAGTCAGGAATACGTTTACTCTTCACATGAAATGAATGCCGCAGTTGACATGGAAATGAGTTTTAAATGGGTTTCAAACTAACCATTATTATACGAGTGTATTGTATAATTCATGTAATGGAGATTAAGAAGGCTCCGTGATCGATATGGAATATGGAATGGTCTGTTATTGATAATCATTCTTCATCTTAGCGGAGCATACCTGTATGCTTCCATGTTTTCATAAATAAATGAATAAATAATCAATCAACTGACATTCCAACTAAAACTACATGATAATAAAGTGTATGGGAATATTATCTATCTGTTATATAATTATCTGTATAATATGTTTACTTCTTGGATAACTCGTCCTTACTGGCATCAAAGCTTTGTTTCATCGAATGCTATCCTATTCTACGAGATTCAATCCTCTTTGGTTAGTGATTGGTTGAATCCTACTCACATCACTGATAAGGGAAATTTGAGAGTTTGAAATAATTGGTGGCCACTGAAATGATTGGGCCAATGATCGTTATTGGTTACTAGCGGAGCAAGAAAGCACTAAAGGGAACATAACTTGCTCGATGGTGGTCAAGGGGTCGAGAGAGGAGATGCGAGTAGAGAGAGGCAAAATTCGGAGCGAAATTCAAGCAGCCCTTGGTGCGATTATAGGTCGGGTCCGGCCCTTACCCCTTACTTACCGTTATATTTCCTTGTAATGTTGCTTTTGCGACAGAAATTGTCGGGGTAGCTCTCTGACCCAATATATACACAGTATTATGTAATGTATGTGTGAGTGTAAGATACGCCCACTTGTGTAAACAAGTGTATTTCCAAGTGAAACGGTTGAACCTAGTCCTTTAAAAACGTTTGTCGTGCTACACTCACAACGTAAACCTAATAGAAATATCGTCTCTCATATTTTCCTTTTCTAGAACCTGAGAGATTGGAAATTCCTAGCCGACTAGGAGAATTTATCAAAATTGTATGGAATTGAGCTGTTGATGTGAAAAGCCGATGATCGATGATACAGAGTTGAAGAATAAATGATTTGTAATCTACTCGAGTACCACCTCACAATCACATTACTCACCACTTTGCAATACCATTCCCTCAATAAAGGTTGTATGATTCTAGAAAAAAATCTCAATAATTCTAGAAAAACAAAAAGAGCTTCAGAGAAGAATACAATTAAGTGATTTCTCGTGAGTATACACAGATTTTGTATCACAAGTAGGCAAGTTCCCAATTCATGGCAGTCACATGGAATTATAATACTCCTCATTTTATCATCACAGTACGCTTTGATTTGTTAAGAATACTGTATTTCAAAACATCCCTGCGATACCAAAAATCGAATTCCCGCAATTTTTTGGCAGCTTTTCAAACATTATGATGAAATCACGGAAAACATTCCCTAAAATCATTTCCTCATCACAGCAAACAATTAGTGAGTTTCCCGGGACTCAATATTGCCTCGGAATAAATTGAAATTCATAATCTAAATAATCCATCAATACGATTATCATTGTTATAACAAGCGATAATCCCAAGCAATAAGCATCGATGTTCTGTTATCAGGCCCAAAATTAGTTATGAATCCATCTCAATGTCCGATCAGGGAATTATCACCGGTACCAAAAGGTCTATCAAAATCTCAATATAATTTCAATTGCAATCAAATAGAATTATCGAATTGTCAGTGGATACCATTTTATAAGGATTTTCGGCAGTAACATTGTGATAATCACAGTATTTTGATTATAATGTACACTGGGTATAATGATTAGAATTATAATAATACTTAGTATATCGATTAGCGTAGTGTCTCACTCTATCAGAATCCAGTCACTCATTTCACAATTACCACAAACGATCTTTAATAGTTATCAACATCATTATCATACCTACCCTGAACAACTTTTATCGCTTACATAAATAGTCGAGCAATAATAATAAAAATTGACGATTATATAATTCAGAATGTTGATTGAGAAACTTCCCACCTATAAATTTCAGTGAACGGAAACAAGCCTCTATTGAAGAAAATTTGACGATTATATAATTCAGAATGTTGATTGGGAAATTTCCCACTTATAAATTTCAATGATCAAAAACAAGCCTTTATTGAAGGAGGAGAGTTATGAGTTAAGAGTTGAGTAATTAATGTCAAGCTATTCAGAACTGAAAGAAAAATGAAGAGAACGCTGTCGAATGAGCTTACTTATTGATTCAGCCCAGTGCAAGCAGATACACTTTTCTTTGCAGCGTTGAGAACATCGTGAAAATCAATTAGCCACCAAATGAAGTAGAGTACATACGAATCAGTGGTAACTTGAAAAGTTTGAAACGTGAATAAAAACCAAATCGATGTGATTATGATTAGTTAGTAATTCAGTTAGTTTTGGTTTCAATCGTATCATAATCGATACAGAACAATTTGGCAGTCGACAGTTATCATACTCATCAATATTTGTGGTCTGAATAGCACAATTAGCCAAGTTAACAGGTTTCCCAGCGATAATGTAATGACATCGCAGTGCCTCATATATAATGCATTCATATATACTGTCAATTCTCATCATGAGTTGTGGATTATGATGTGTGGGTGTTCTATATTCAAATGATAATTAGAAATTAGCAACGATTAGAGTAGAAGCAAATAATTATGAAATCGACTCATAGCTACAAATGAACGAATTCTCATACGGTACAAAATGCATTGACAAGATTAACATCAATTTATATAAAAAATCTTAACTACGGTGACTCGGTAATACCATAGAGAAAGGATGAGCTTGTTTGTCTCTGGTAATACTCTAGCTTCTTCGAGACAGCTATCTAGCTATCTTTAGCTATTTTCTTCGAAGACAGATAAAGAGAAATATTTTTTTGCTAATGGTTTTTTATCACAAAGAAGAACAAATAATTCAAAGTGGATCATAATTCACATAATAATGTATTATGTAATCTCATGCTCCGTCTAACACTAATTCACCACTATATATATGGATATAACTCTACCACCATAATACTGGATCATAATTCACATAATAATGTATGGATGATTCGACAAGTACTTGTCATACTTTCATATTACAAACATCCTTATGATGTTTGCCTTTTCAAGAATTGATTAGAATTGTTGTTATATACATTGCTTATTCAATGATAGTTATACTCTGACACTATGATGTACTATGACAGACATAGTTGGTAACTTAATATTTGCAGTTGACTGATAGATAATAAGCATTCATATACTGAAAGATCCAATATCATACAAAATAGTCTTTGCCCAAGCACAGACTTACCGCCTATGAGAAGGGAGCATTATAAAATCAAATACAATATCATTCGTCACCAATCAATACCATAGTTCATAATAATCCAAAAATTCTTAGGCATAAAAATATATTACTCTTTGAAAAACGATTTGAGAACGGAGACTAATTTGAAAGTATTCAAGAATAAAATAAATGATATACTATTAAAGAGTTGTCCCTATAGTGTTGAAGAGGGAATGAGGTCCTTGTCTGGTAGTTTAGACGTATAGGTTTTAAGAAAATTAATATATTGGAAAATGTATTAAATAAAACCAATCTTGTATGTAAAAATATATGTAATTGACAGGTGGCATGTTGTGTGAGTTTTAATGAAGCTCACATATACACAACTAAGCGCCATGAATGGCAATAATAATAATAAGTAATAATAATAACTATTATTCGGTATCTGATGATAATTATTATCTGTTATAATCAACGTCTTGGAGAGAAAGAAGAAAATAGATGAACCCCTGCACGGCAAACGGCCAATTACTCTTAGGAGATCATTCTGAGAGATTTAATCCAAAAGCGATTCTTTAGTATGATTGTTCGGGCTGTGAGTAACATATTCATGTGCATAATATTTGGGCAAGAAGCGGCAATAATTTGGCCTTTGTGTGATGCCTAATGTGAGCCCAGTTGAAGTTGATGCTTGATGGGGCGATTTGGGAGTGGCGAGCCTGAAGCAGTTCTTGGGGCGAGCATTGTTCCAGGCCAAGAGACTCTCATTGGAACGGCTTTGAAAACTTCCACCTCTCACTCGAGAGGCAGAGTACTTATTCCAAGCTGAAAGAGAATACGATAATGACTTTCTTCTTCCAATTACTTGTCTCATCTCAACTCTTTTTGGTTAGACGGCTATTCAATTGATTTAATTTGATTGAATGAGAGAGGATTAGCTGGGAAAGACCGTTCTTTGTATATTGTTATCAAAGTTAACAGTAGATGTGATTGGGATAAGTAAATTCACAATGTTTGAGAAATTATTAGTGAAACTTATTAACACGTTGATTCATTTGATCATCAATTCAACACATCAGTTCCTAACCTCTACCTCTCCTTTAATTTTTGGTTATGAGAAGCGTTCTTAATTATTATTCATTACTAACAATAATTATCCGCATCATCGTTTAATAATTATTTTCTATATTACTGTCACTCATTTCATCATTTGGATTGAATTATTTTCTGTGATGGATGATTTTCGTTCACAAGTGGAAATCATTGTCATTCACTATTGGGTAGATAGATAGATAAAGAATTTATTTTTCACTTGAAAAAAAATACAAAATAAGATAAAATCAAATACAATATCATTCGTCACCAATCAATACCATACTTCATAATAATCCAAAAATTCTTAGGCATAGCCGAAGCCGTCAGCCGTTATTCTATCTATATCTCACCCTCATCTTCTAGTTTTTGTCAAAGTTTCGGGAGATTCGGGAGTCCGATCTCACTAGGCATCAAACCTGCAACAGTGTAGAAATCAATCTGAAAAAACAAACCAATTCAAACTGCTCCACTATGGGGTCATTCATTTTCAATCACAAAGTGTGATTCATTTTCTATGATGGATGACAGTCACTTGTTTATTCATTTATGTTAATGATACAACACAAGAGAAAACAGGAAAACAGAGTATAAAACGTTTTTCTTTCTAATTTTCATAAATTGTGCAATTGAAGGTTATTTAAGTCGTTAGAGGGTTATTATTATCTCTTTGAATATTCAACATTAATGTGAATCCAGGATTTTGAAGGTTGAGGCTAAGGTTCAAACATTATGGTCCAAAAACTACACAAGTAGAGAGTGAAAGTTCCTCACGAATTTTATAAGACATTTCAATTGGATGAAAATCATATTTATGGTAGAAATTCATTGAAATACGATTTTGAGACTTACGATAACAAATACTTGGAAATTTACTATCAATAAAATTGAAAGTTTTTGTGTTTCCTGGAAAATTGTTATTTTCACATAATATTATGTGTTTCTACCTACCTCACTCAAATTATTCATTGATGAACGTCCTTAGAAATTTTATAATTGCCCATGATATCAATTAGGAAGGTTGATCTCATTATCCAAACTGTGTTAGATTCGTGAAGTGTCAAACATCTCAAAATGTAATTAAGATTCATTGTTGATTAGAAGTCAGCTCATCAATCATGGAAGGAAGATGTGCTTCACATTACAAGAGGATGAGAGCCCATTCAGAAAGTAATAAAAGTTTGGAAGTTCAACGCCTTCTCCACCGCAACGCAACGCAACGCAAAGGACTGTGAGGAGGGGTTGTGGGTAAGTGGGGGGAGTTAGAAGAAGAGATGGAAGAGTAGGAAGAGGAGGAGGAGGAGGAGGAGATGTGCGCTGCTTTCGCTCTCAAACTGTCGATGGAGATGAAAAAAATGTCGTTAACATAAAACTTGTTATCGAATAAGATTCCTCCTCCTCAGGAGTCAGGTAGATTGCTTGCTTACTCAAAGTTCGCTTCCAAGCGGAACACTTTCTTGTGATTGAACATAAACGTGAAATTTTCCATTTAGAAAAGCATCTTTGATCATAAGTCGACAATTTCACGAGCTGTTGGGAATTGTACTCTCATCAGCGCTCGTTTGCTCAGAGATGGCGAATACTTTCAAACCTCCGCACTCCCCTCAATTAAAATGTTCTGGTTTGCCTATCTTTTTCGCGAGAATAAATTCCAACGATTGATGGCTTCACCCGATTCATCATCCAACTCTGATTGAATTGCTAAATTATCTGAAAAGTTTGTCTCCTTTGATTGCTGTGGATTATAATTTCCTCGTTTAGAGTAATCAAGGAATTCCAAATATCCAGAGGAATTTCCACCAATCATTCTCATCGAGGAAAAACCAGGATATTGCTGAATGGCGGATAACTCAGAATCAGGTCACTGATTAATTTGAGTTTGTCACTTTCTTTTATTATTATGATCACTTGGATTGGATTGCCTACCAATCGCTCGCTGCTTTAATTTGATTGTTATATCGTGAGATCATTTCAGATATCCTATGAGAATATTATAATAATAGGTCCACGGTTCCAATTATCTCAATATCCCTGTGACATCACTAGTATCACTAGTGGAAGATAAAGACACATCTTTATCACCCATCGATTGTCATAACTCATCAGCAAGAGAATGAGTTTGTTTTGTATTGAATTAATTGGTAGTGGTTGATAAAAAAAATAGTGATTGGTAGTGACATCTTCAAAGTCTGATTTGTCGTTTGGTATGTAATGAGAAGTTTTTCGTTATTTCCACTCAAGAATCCAACTTATATAAAAATGCAGTTTCTACGTATATTCCCACTTATTCAGGTACTGAGGCACAGAAACTGTAGAGTAAAAAATGGAGTGTAACAGTTTGTAAAGAATCTCAAGAGATCATGAAAATGTTGTTACAATGATCAAAATCCTACAAGTTCAAACAGGAGAGAGAAAAATAATAAATTGTTGGGAGACAGATTGCGTGTGGGCTCTGCTGAACAAGTGAGAGAGTGAATGTGGATTACTTTATATGAGGATTAATTCTCGCCTTGCTCTAACACTAGAATGCTACCGAACGCTTGCTACACCCTCGAGGGATTATTTCTGTGTGATATCACTCAGATTAAAGTTGCATCACAAGATTAATATGCCCCCATCCCTCATCGTCTCACACTTAACATCTGACAACTCGCTGAAAGCTGCTGGATGATTAACTGGATCGGATAAAACAATGAGATACCACTTCTTATCCACAATTATCCAGTATCAATTTATTGGAGGTTTCAATTTTATTAATGTCTAATAAAATGAATGGAAGGTAAAATAAAAGGATTCATACAAAATAAGGGTTGCATGATCGATTCCAAAGCTCTCACTTACCCTCTGGTTGAAAGATAGGAATGGATTGAATACATAATCGATTCAGTACTCTTTCCGACTAGATTAAAGAAATCAATGTTTTTTTTTGTATTCAATTTAACATTAAATATATTTCAAAGCTCCACAAAAGTTATAGAAAAATGTCTCAATCATTCTATTAAGTGGAACAAAGAGAAAGAATTATAATTTCAACATCCTCGGTAAGTTATGCATAGTATTTACTATACAACAATGCTCGGAATATTATTTGGAAAATGTGATGAAAGGAATAATGATCATAATATTATGTTTATGTAATAATAAGATTCAATGATAGTTCATTGTCTAAGAATTAACAGTAATTTTATAACCAAATGCATACGGTACTATTGAATTACTATATTAAGGTGTGTACAGATATTCGCGCCGCGAACATGAGCAATTCAATTTTAATCAGCTGATGCCAAGCTTTTTATATCTGTATCTTACCGTTTCTGTTAAAATACAGATATAATCAGCTGATTGAAAGTGAATTGCTAATGTTCGCGGCGCGTATATCTCTACGCACCTTGATATAGTAATTCAATAGTACCGTATGCATTTGGTTATAAAATTACTGTTAATTCTTAGACAATGAACTATCATTGAATCTTATTATTTATACTCTAAGAATAGGATAACATTGGTACTTAGTTACATTGATACTTCCATTAATATTGGAATATTGATTGAATTAATGTAAGGATCAGAATGTGGCACTGGTTGTCGTGTGAAAATGGTGCTTCAGGGATGGATTGTCAGAATGCAGGTTACAAGGGGTGCTTAAATTCGAATTACACATTTAACGCCAATGCAAGGGTTGAGACTGGGCTCAGGTGGTCTGCATGTTGGGTCGGGCTTACCAGAGACAAGGATTAGTTCTCCAGGTAGTGACGGATCGTATGAGCAAATAACAGTATTGATCTACAAATGCAAAAGGAGACCCGAATATTATAATTCCAACCATCTCAAGGCCAACGAATGGTGGCAATAACTAACGCCGTAAGCTGATCCTATTTCCAGTTTTCATTACATTTTTTTTGAAACAGTAAATTTTTTCAATAGGATCTCATTTTTATGGCCATATTGCTTGAATTCAGTGTTTGACGAAGTGATTGAACTCAGAGTGGTTGAATTTAGAGTATTCTCCTGTTGATGCGGTTGGTAATATCTTATAAGACGTCAAAGCTTTACATGAAACTTTTTTCACGGAAAGTCTTTAACGCCAAATTGAGTTTGTTGGAATTCTTATTCTTTCAAATCGATTTTTTCCTATCGTGAGGTCAGTGGATTCCCAATGGAATGGAGAGGTTAAACAATGGAGATGGAACAATGAAACAATGGAATTGTTATGGAGAGGTTAACAGTGGATTTCCAACATTCTCATACATACTTGTTTCCTCCGATAAGGATATATTCCTTAGTAATAGAAATAAGAAAGGTTGCTTTCTAAAGTGTTATAAATTGCGTTTTTCAACACTCTATGTGATTAGAATCTTGAGATGATAGGAATACCTTGAAATATGTATATGAAGATGGTGATTAACTCAAGTTCATCTAATCTGACCCATGTAAATCCTTCAAATTCTCACAAGTTTTCAGATCTGTCAACAATTTTGCTCTTGAATTCCTTGATCTATTTTTTTTCGTAAAAAAAAGTAATCACATATTATGGTAAATTCTTTTTATGGAAACTTTTCTTTCAAGAGTGGTCGATAATGTATACCGTTTATTGATGTAATCATTGTTCTGTTCAAGCACAGGAGGATATTATTTCCTGCTACATACCGAACATTTTCTTCAATCTCAGTTCCTCATGAAAATGTGTAGTCGCAAACTCCCATCCTATGTGCAGAACGCGGCTCAACAATGGAGCATGGAGCACTATATTTCAAGCGGAGCGTTGCATGAGAATAGCAGATGAGATCAAAGGAATACAATCAGAATGAATCCCCAGGCTCATAGTCTAGCTCGTAGTGTGATGTACATGTCTTATTGCCATGTCATCACTTCTTAACGTAGAGCTCTTGAAAAAGATTGGTTGTGCGACTCGCCTCAAGGGATCTGAGAAACATAAAGAAGCTCATCATACTTTCCAAGATGTAAGAATTCACTAGTGACTGAATTGAGAATAAATATAAGAAAGCATTCCCAATTACATGGACTGTGGAGACTGCTAAATATTTTAGTTATATAAAATTATATTTTTATCCTCTCTCAAGTCATGAATGAGCTTCTTCTTCATACATCAAGTGAATCATAGAACAGCCATCAAATTTGAAGTTGAATAATTATTTTTCAGAATGATTAAAAGTGGAATATGAAACTTGGCAGTGTGATGTATTCATTAATGTATCAAGTGATTTATTCAGGTATTCAGGTGTGATTGCTGTTGAAAATGCTTTGCTGATGATGCTTCATTGAAATTTTTGAGAAAAATCAATACTCGTTCCAATCCACAGTCAATGGTGATGACGATATTCAAACTCAAATACTGACAATGATGAATTTGGAATCAAGAAATTGATGAATCAATAACTATGGAATAAGTAATGCATTCATAGTACTGTATTTCAGGAATAATTATAGTGTGAGTGACTTTCATAGAACTAGGGTATTAGTGCAGGAATTTCACTGCTTTTAAAAGCGTTCAATGGCTGTCAAATAATCAGACCACCTTCATCAAGTATCCTCCAATATGAAATAATTAGAATGGAATTGACATAATTCAAGTTCTAGTAATCAAATTGGAGTTGAATAAACGTTTGCCACAATCGTATAGGAATACCATTAAATTAAGGTCCTTTGCGAGGTGGAAGCTGTTTTCGCCAATTATTGCCCCATTGAACATTGACGTTGGTGCAAATGAAAACTCAATAGTTCCACATACTCCAGGTGAATAGCATATTTGGCTTATTGTGCCATCCTGCTACAATTATTGTCATTCCAGCCAAATGCTAAAACCGAACATTCATGCTCAATGATTCAATTATGAGATACCTAATCTCTAAACTATCTAGCATCCTCAACTTGAGCTTGTTTCATTTCACTTATTGATAGTCAAACCTAGAGCAAGCACTGTTCACAAATTTCCATTCGGCTTCTGATATCTACAACATTCACAGAGAGCTATAAAATGGATAGATAGACCCAATAATCATAAATTGCAATATTTCTCGAAGTTAACAAATATTTTTGTATTAAGAATATAAAGTAGAATACAGTTTTGAAATTCCTTGTCGATCGTTTTGAAGCCTACCTAGCATCACTTCTGAAAGTTGGTATTCAGCATGATATTATTGGAGTCAATAATATGCGTAGAATAACCTACTTAAAAATATTTGATAATTTATATCTGATTTTTTGACTCAATTGAATATTTATTCTAGGGAAGAATACACATCAACGATTCAGGTGTAGAAAATACTGTACATGAAGTGAAAAGGCAATACCAATATCTTCTTAGACCTCGAGCTCGAGGAAAGAAACTAGTAGAAATAATAAGATATATATTCAGGTTCTTCAAAACTTCAATTCCGTTGGATGGATTCCAACATATTACTTCAAGATCAGCAAAAGGAGAAAACATAAGAAATGAAAACAGGAAGCCATTTTGGAAAAGCCTACTCTAATTTTTCAACTTTGTAGCTACTGTCAGATGGGTGATCCAGACTATTCCTTTATTGATTTTCTTGCTGAGGATGATACCCACATGATGCTTGGGCTTGTGCATAAGTGATTGAAGAACGGAGAGATGATGTTGATGGATGGCTGGATCTATAGACTCGTAGGTGTGTTCTGAGCCACCTTGGAATCATTTATAAACTCTTTACAGTCTCGGTATTTCAGAGGAGAGAGGAACTTTGCTAATAATCTATGGTTGATCTAGGCTGTTATTGAGAGAGTCGTCTTTCCAATAAGAGAACCTGAAACACTTATCTCATCGTACTCTGAGCGATGTATATTATTACGATTGTTACCACTTGGACATTCTTTGTCTCAATATAACATTTTACATTGAAACATTTTGTCTTTTATCATAAGAAGACGTGTACATTTACTCATCAGGCAACGTTTTAAAGTTGAACTTTGAAAGTTTTGGAGAGAGATGTGCTGCGGATGTGAATGAGATCGTGATAAGAAAGGATTGAGTGAGAGTTCCAGCTTGAGTATTAGTGAGCATCTCTTATATTTCTAGGTCGACTTCTATTTGTACGGGATTTGTTGCCCTTCTCAAGAGTCCCACTTTATCCTGCTTTGGAAAGAAGCCAGCGCTCTCTGCTTGATCCCAAGGAGTACATACCGTTCATTCGACAAGCTGTGAAACATATTCTCCCTCACTTTTTCTGATCACAGAAATGAGAAATCTTGAAATGAACCACGTCCCGACTAGACGTCTGATATTATATCCAAGTCACCAGAACAAGAATATTTTATCAAGTAAGAAACATCTTTGCTTTTCATAGCAGCTTGAATATTGATGGGGATCAAATAAGTTTGAATACTATTCTCCAAAATAATATTCTCCTTAATAAATCTCCAAAATATTCACCATCAGGAATTCCAAAAAAACCTATACATACACTGGTTTACTTAATACTCGAGATACCAGATCATACCAGTTGATCAGACATTACATCTGAAATTCCAAAATATCCACCATAAGGAATTCTGAAAGCCCAAGTATACTCGGGTGTACTTAATATTCGGTATACCAGCTTATACCAGCTGATCAGGCTTCACTCCTCATAAATGTCATATTGAATTGATTGGAGTCTTTCAGGATTTCCTTTCTTCCACTGAAGATTGCAAACATTTGAGGAGATGTAACATAGCAGCTATGATTTTTAATTTTGAAGGTTAGAGAATTTTCAAATTATGTTCATGATTCATAATTTATCACTGAATTAAAAATTTGAATGGCAAACAGCTTGAGGGATGATGATCATTCTGATTTATTAATTTTGAATTCAAGCCATCAAGAGTTTGCTCATTACCCTTCAGGAAAATTGAAAGTTGGATTGTGCTGTATATAGGAAGTCTCCAATTGAATGGATCATGAATCAGGAATATATAAAGAGAAAAATGTAATTTAGCATGAACTGAATACTATGAATTCTACTGGAAATGTGAACGGTAAATGTAACTTCTGAATCGATATTAAATCATAATTTCAATGTCGGTAAATCAGCATAAACTGAATTCTATGAATGCTACCTACTGAAAATGTATACTGTAGCTTCTGAATTAATAAGAAATCATAATTTCAATGTCGGTTCTATATGGATTTATCAACTGATTTGGACAATATAACTCATTAATGTTACTAATATAACTGTTGGGAAAGCACAATGATATCGAGAAATCATGTTTTTTTTCTGTGAAGTTTCAGCAAAGTTGCAGATATTCAGATAAACTGGATGTCCTGGATGCTGTGAACACCGGATGCAACTCCAGTATTCATCGGATAGATAAATTCAGCAGGTTTGTGTTTTGGGGCGAGGCAAACGAAGTTATTAGGATAGTGTGGCAGAGCCGATGCTCGGACCAGAAATGTCCCTGCGGATGTGTAGCCTACAGAAAAAAGTGACTCTGAAACAGTTCCTGTTCCATCGCCGCCATCCATCCACCATCCTTCCATCCACCATCCATCCACCCACCGATGGTCGTTCGTGTAAAATGCCTCATTCATTAAGCAGGCCAGCTATTTATTCAGGCTCATTAATATATCAAGTCAGGAGGATGAATGAGCAGCATCCACTCATTTATCTCATTTGTGATTATGCGGTGATGTATCTAATCCTCCTGTTGAACCCAGATCTCTAATCCAGTAGCTACTATCTTAATTCGCCTTATATTGAGTGCCAGTTGCACAGAAGTCGGTTAAATATTAATCGTGATAAATTCCTTGAGAACCAATCAGAGAGGCCATCTTTTCAAACAAGGTTTCTTTGATTGGCTCTTGTGAAATTAATCACTGTTGAAATCCTGCTTTTGTGCAACCAGGTCTGAATGCGATGAGAGGAAAGAGAAGCGTACTCAATGAGCTTAGTCAATCTTTATCTATAGATCTCTTCCACGTATACCAAACATTCTAATCATCATTGTCATCAGTATTCAACTATCAAGACCCTTTTTCCAAAATTCCATCGAAAAGAACCCTTACGTCGCGGTGGAAATTTCGGTTATAATCGATACCACTAATCAGATGTTAATGATAGGAAAATTCGAATGTCATCTTGGTGAACTGCAATCAAGATGTTATCGTACCGCTTATAACCATAAACCTTTACAGTTTACAGTTTGTAACCTTTACAGTTTTTTTGAGTATTCCATGAAGGTGGAACGCGAATCACACTGGAAGCTGAATATCGACCTGATCGTTCGTGTCCTACTGGGTAATGGCAAAACTAGAATCATTGTCAAAGTAAAGCCTTGAGTCTTCTTATTCAGACCTTCTTATCCCAACACGATGTTTTTACAATGTTTCATCTCCTAAAGATTACAACAGGAAAGACTGTGTTTCACTAAAATTAGATGAATGTATTCTAGTGATATAAGAATTTTAAAACTCTTGAACGATTACAAAGTGTTATTGATGTTCCCACATCATGAGAAATATGTCGTCCTGATTTAGATGAATGTATGCTAGTGATTTAAGAAATTTAAAACTTTTGAACGATTACAAAGTGTTATTGATGTTCCCACATCATGAGAAATATGTCATCCTGATTTCCTTGGTGTACTGTTGAAGAATAGAGGGAATAGTATTGTAGAATAGAGAATAGTGGAAATTGTAGAATAGAGAACAATATTTTTATTGGATATCTGGTCGATTCCAAGCTGTATATCTTTCAACAACAGAACTGAGTTCTCGAACGTACTCTTCCTAGCATTCATCTTTGTTCTATTATAGTGTTATCATCTCACTCCAGATAACGTAATTCAGATTCATATACAAACTTGGATAAATACCAACTTCAGAAGCAAGTTGAATTGGCTATGAAGAATAGGCGTACCATGTGAATTGATCCTGGGGAAACATGGAGAAGCCGATTATCAGTTTCGAACAGACGGCTGAAAAAAGTGCGAAACATGTACATTTGCTGGATTAAAATGGAAACAGACGTCTCACTTGCACTTAAATCGGTCCAACTACAAACACAGCTCGGAAATGGCGATTCTGTTACTGAGTAAGACCGGAGAGCTAGGCCATAAATAAGGTTTTAGGTCCGAATTACTTTACAAGAAAGAACGGTCTGTGTGGGAGGTGTGATTCTTCTTTATCCTCGTTACAAAAATCAATTCTACCATTTCTAATTCCATTTGAATCTACAGAATCCTTTGTTCACAACTATCCTTGGTAGAGCAATCTTTACCGGTTATTTATGTAGTGTTGAAAATCAAAGTTGAATAAAAATATAGGGTGATGCGCAAAGTGTTATAGACCATGTGTGTAGATCTGTGTTCTACAATGACTACCCTATTGTAGAATTAGAATTTTTTGCTCAAAAAAATTGATGAGCTGGTGAAAAATACATATTTGGAAAAAATATAAAATAATAATTTTATCTGATGAATGATTATCATCGATTGAAAGCGTTCTGAAATTGGAATTTGATCAGTTGCGAGCTCAACTGATAGCTTTTTGAAAATTGAATTAAATCGTGTAGCCTATTCAGGAAGATCTCGGCATATACATATCTCGGCAAAATATATATTTTCAAGCTCATGTCTGGAAATTCTAAATGTGCCACTTACTAACGTTATAGGATTTTTCATTCGATATTTCAGTTGCTAATAAATGATTCAATCTGTCCCAATATATATGACATGGATTTCCACTCAATATGTAATCGAATTGATTGGCAATTTTCAACTTTAATTGAAACAATATCTATCTATCAGCTCGTATGTTGATATAACAAGTTACACGATGAACTTGGTAAGACTTGCTTGCCACTTTATTCATGCAGGGTTAATTAGTTCTTGCGTATGAACTTGCATAGCTTGTCAAATTGCTCATTAAGTAGGTACGGATATGAAGCACGACTTCCAGCCGCGCAGAACTTGGTCCAAAGTAAGCTGCTCATCAGTGTCGGAGTTCGGAGGCAACTTACAAACTTCCATTCAGTGAAGAATGCAATAACATTCAAGAGATTGAGTTATGGTTCATGATATTGACTTGGATGATAGAGTGACAACTTATGTTCAATTTTTTCTTTCAATTTTACCAAAAATGTTTGATAATTATTCTAAATTTATTAATAACAGGGCCTATAAATTTATCATTTTGAACAGCTTCTATAATTAACTTATCTGAGATCAAAATAGGAGATTTTTCAACTTAAATTGTAGTATGCGAGTAAGCTTAGATGAGCGAAGTGGCATAACCTACTTTTTGGACATATTTCTATCAAAATTCGGAAAGGGAACAGTTTTGGGCTGGGCATTTTGGCTCTTTTCTGATCAAGTATTTGATTTGTGTATTATGAAATGTAAAAACATAAATGAATAAATAGTTATTATTTATAACTATAAATGAATAGATTCATTATGGAAGGCTTAAATGCATGAGTTTTTTCAATCTACGGCAAATGAAATTGTGATGAAAATGAGAAATATCTGGAATTGAGAATATCATATGAGAGTTTTACAGTTTCTTCCACTGGAGAAGAAATCTCACCTGTTACTGACAAAATGCATGGTAATGGAGCAAGGATTTGTTTCAAAGTTGTGAATATTCATATCGGGGAATAAATGGTGGATTGCAATGTAGGAGATTCGCCATACCAACCGTATTTCATCTCTCATTACACAACCACCGCTCATTCATTCTCTATTCCCATTTTGGATGGAAGTGTGGAGCAAACTGGTGTTCCATGTAATTAGTATTCATATTATTAGAATCTGAAATCTGCAGAGCAATGTTAATTCCAGTCTTATTTTCCCTCTCCTTCTGGGAAATCCTAACTGAATTGATATACATTATAACCATGTTATATTTTGTTATATCTCCCAATACATAAGTTGTGTAGGTTGGTCTGTATAATTGCTTAAGTTCACAAGGACAACTAGAGCTGATTTGGAATTTGAAGAGACTTCTCTGATAGAAGAAGTTGTATTTTTTTTGTTGATAGAGCACTGTTAATTTCAGTCTTATTTCCCCTCTCCTTCTGGGAAATCCTAACTGAATTGATATACATTATAACCATGTTATATTTTGTTATATCTCCCAATACATAAGTTGTGTAGGTTGGTCTGTATAATTGCTAAAGTTCACAAGGACGACTAGAGCTGATTTGGAATTTGAAGAGACTTCTCTGATAGAAGAAGTTGTATTCGAATGAACACATTTCTAAGAAGGAAAGTTGCTAATGGAATCAGGCTCTTTTCTACTCTTGAATGTACTTGTTTCTTGAATATTAGAATTCAATTTTTAGTTCAAAGTTTGTGAACTTTAAATTAATAAGTTTTAAATAGATTAGAATATTCTGTAGAGAATGTATCGTCTCCGGTTGGTTTTCAAATTTTCCGTAGTTTCGGCTTTCGGCATGTCGGATCAGATTTTACCTAAACAAAGACAGTGTGCGATGAGCCTGAGAGTATGAAGCGGAACATAAGCAAAGGAGAGGGAATAAACACGATTCACTTCGTTAATAAGCGATAATAAACTTTTGAAGTAATATATATTCTTTCATGTAGGCCTATAGTGACTCAGGCAGATCAACTTCTGTTATAATTTCATTCTTTCATATAATTATTGATACTGAAGAACTTGTGGGCTGAAATCACGTCAAGGGCATGGCTTTTTTAACATGTCAGCATCTCATCATCCACATGCTCATGGAAATTATTATGTATGTGAGCAAAACTTAACAAGAGAAAAGAGCATTGAAAATACTCGTATGTTTGTCAACAATTGAAAAACTTATATGATGTAATGGAACGAAAAGTAAGGAGAAGAACATGATGAATTTGGAAAGAATAGATGATTATTATAATTGTAATTTTTGTATTACACTGATCATTGAATCCCAGAGCAAATACTTCCAATGACATGCATGGAGTGGAAGTTGGCTAATGATCTGTCATGATTAAATTGTACTTCTACTAACTTTATTTCCATGGTGGAGTAAAAGGACTCCATGAGCCTCCATTTATTCATGAGCCATTAAATGGAGCGAGCGTCATCGGCTGTGATGGATTCATACGTTGATGAATACAAACTATTCTCGTTCATTTGTGTGTTCATGTTTTCGAATGTTAGCGGTTGCAATTTAGTGGCAAAGTAGTAGATTGGAGCTTTGTTGACAAAACGCACCGCTCCATGTTCACATTTCTGGAAATGTTTACTGAGGGTTGAGTGGTTGGTAGTTTCGGGAGAGGGGGAGGACTGGGGCAAATGACGGAAAAGCTTTATTATCCTGTGCCTCAACTGTATGACAGGTACAACACGAACGCAAATGTTTGGGGATTAGGAAGCATGTCACTCCACTTCGACAGCTGCACATGAAAAAGGTGCGCCAAAGTGGATTATGCAGATTTGTAACTGTCTGTGGCTGATTGTTACAACTCATGTTTCATTCATAATAGATGATAGCGTTGAAATCTGTCCAATTTTCTCAAGAACTGATGTTCAATGCAACTTGTTTCAACGTTTCTCGAATCATCAAGATAGTTAATTCTATTGCCCTAAGCCATTCTTCATCAGATCAATTTGGATCTACCAATTATCAATTGTGATTGTTCAACAAATATTATCCAACTGCTATTCATTATATGTCCGTTTGTTGAATTAGTTCAATTTCATAGTGGAATAATAATTTCCATCACTTCAATAGAAGTATTGCCTAATCTATGCATTCTCATTCAAATTGAATGCCTGATAGGTGCATTAATAAACAAGTAATGCCCTAATATTGAAGTAATATCGATATTAATGCAAGTGGCATCTTCTATATTAAAAGAGAGAGTAGGGTTGTGTTTGTTCGTGTGTTCGTTTGTTCGCATCAAAACATGTCAACTTGGTATATTGCATACCGGAAAAACGGGAATGATTTGGATCTCCAAATTTTGCACATAGATTCTAAAAATATCAATCTCGTGCACCTGGAAGCACAAATTTCAATTTTTCTTCTAGATTCTTCAGAATTAATGTTCAAATTTCATGCAAGAGACATGACATTTCATACAGCATAGCTTACATATTGTTGTAAAATGTGTTTGTTTATAAGTAAGGAAGTTATAACGTTAATATAAGAGACGATATTTTGAATGCAGCCGTGGGCTAGCGGTGGAGTACTCGGCTTCACGGTGAGTGTTCTCGGATCGAATCCCGAATCTTCCATTCTTTTTTTGATTCTTAATTTTTCCCTCGAAACGTATAATTAAATGACTTTTTGAAAGAAGTTGTTTTCATTACATTTGAACTTGAATCTCATCAAATAATACTTATAACGTTTTTTTTCAGTAACGTGTTGCCCTGCTTGGCTGCAGTCGGTAGAGCAAGATTGTAAGATATAAACCTTTTTTGTAGTTCCTGGAATAGTAATAATACCAATTTCTTACCGGCTCTCTCAGGAGCTCCCGCAGTTCTCTGCTTTTTCCGGTTACTGACGTCGGCCGCTCCAACAGTTCACAGTTTCTGTGACTGATTTGTTGAATACCACAAATACAGATGCAGTAGATGTAGACAAGGATAAGGGCTCTGATTATCGTGCTAGACGATGCAACACCGCCACCAATGCCACCCGCCACCAATGCCACCCGCCACCATTCACCAAAGTGGTCAGCAATGAAAAATGATACTGAGTGGAATCAAAGGCGATATTCTATCAGAATACCTTATAAATTCTATGAATTTATGTGCCGCAACTTACTACTATGACCTTGAAATTCTTCAAATCAGACTTGCTGTTACTGGATAATTTATATAAATCTCGGGAACATATTATTTCCAAAGATTTGACAATCAACGCTGTATATCGCTGTCTTATCCAACTTATTCGGTGAAGAATATAGTCGGATGGTAATCTTAATAATTTTTCAATACTGGTAACTAAATAGATTATAGCGAGATTGTTCATGCATAGAGATAGGGAAATAAATAAAGGGTCCACCATTCAAATAATGATACAAATATATTACATAAAATATCAACGAATATATAGAAATATAGAGCAACAAGTATAAAAAATGAATAAAGAACAAATATATATATCGAAAATATCACAGATAGCTCACTTATTGACTTTGCTTTTAGCACGAAATATTACCATGTGCTTCTTAAATCAGCAATCATATGCATTTAAACTATGCAGCTCAATTATCAACTTGCTGTTGCTTGTCAAATAAAATCTTATATATCTTCTTTCCAAATTAATATGATAACTAATTCTAAATTTTAAATCTCTGAATATTTTAATATGTATCTCTCAGGGCTAAGATTCGGCCTCTGGTGGAAATTAGATAAATCAATTTATCCAATGAACATGAGCTTCATTTACATCTTTATAATTTACTAATAAAAAGGATGATCGAGTGAGCATATAACTTATAACATCCAAATTTAATGAATATTTTATCTGTGCATACTTAAACATGTAGATCTGATATATATCATTCTTAAAAAAGAATTCCCTTTACGTTTAAAGACTTGCGCAAGTTTGATATTGATTTCAGTATTTTAATAAACTTTTGTCGAGCTAGCTTTATGGATCTTGATTTATTCGAAGCACTGAGGGCGCCCTGATATTCTTTTTAACTATATAACTCACGTGTCGAATTTCACAAAGTATGGCGATGATCCAGATCCTTTCAACATCTTAGGCTTTTCTGGTGGGCTGATGTCGTCTTCTCCAAGGGAATAATAAAATATTCTATATGACTCATGCCCTTCTATGAACTCACTGAGTCTTATGAAATTAATTATTGAATTCAAACTGAAACTTTTCAAATGTACAATTATTAAAAAAGGGATTTGTGCTCTACAAAATTGGTGGCTGTTCCCGGTGACATCTGGCAAGCAAGTGGGCTCTCATCTCCCCTATTCTTTTCCACGATCATACTTCCATATTCCAAATTTGCATATTATTCAAATATTCAACTACTACACAATTACATAATCGAAATAGTCCGTGTCAATCTGCTAGGCTATTGCATAAATATTACACATCATTTTTTCTAATTATTCAAATTGCATCTGTTACATGAACTGAGTAGTGTATAACTTACAATTTCTTATCATTTATATAATAAATAAAGTTTTTTTTTTTCGAATGACTTGCTTTTACCACCAGTCAGTTACTGTATTTTGATTGGCTTATTGCAAAATTACCATGTATCCATGCGCCAAATTTTGTACATGCTTGTTTGATATAATGAATATTTTTGTGTTCTTTGAATTGTTTTTCCTTTTACATTAACATGCCATTTGGTTACCAAATCCTCGGATCACATTTTATGTGAATGCTATTTGTTTACAACTAAATTTGCCACAGGTGTCTGGCTAAATTTCAATTTATACGGCTTGACCAATCATTAAGGTTGCCGACCAGTAAGTATCATAGAGCCTAACCTCAAAAATTCATTATTTTATATAATTAAATAAATTGCAATAATATTATTTTATATTTGGCTGTTCTAAATGAATAGCAATAATATTATTTTCTATTTGGCTGTTCTAAACTGTAGCCAGGATACCCGTTATTATCTAATCTCTAGTTTGTTGATATCGCATCCGGCAATAAGAAAGCAGCTGTTTGCTTGAGACATATAAAGTCTTTCCATTCAGCGATTTTGCCAGTTATTCAAAATATTCTGTTGTATACTCTACAGGGTGAGTAAAAAGTCCGAGAACGGCTCAATATTTCATACACAAAGGTAATTTGATGGTGGATGTGATTGGGGATCCCACTAAAATTGAAAATACCACTTTACTATTACTTCAGAAATCTGGTCCGCCATTTTGAATGCAACTTGGTTTTTTTTAAATAGGAAGGTATTCATGTGATACATGTGTCGATACGAAATTTAAAGAAAAAATGATTGGCGAAAACTGCATATCGATATCTCAAACCGGTTCGAAGATATTCACATTATTCATCAATACTAATCAAAGCAGAACGGAAATAAAAAAGTATGAGAACGGCTTAGTATATCATAAAAAATGTGATTTCAAATTCGGGTGTGATTGGGGATCCAACTCATATTGGAAATACTACTTCAATATGACTCCAAAAATCTGGTTCGCCATCTTGGATCCGCCATTTTGAATCCAACTTTGTTTTTCCAAATAGGAAGATATAATGGGAAGGTATTTTTAAATAGGAAATAGCAATCTGTACATGGTTTCAATACAGAATTTCATGGCAAAATGAATGGTGAATACCGCACATCGAAATCTTGAACCATTTGGATTATCATATATATTTTTTTAAATCATGTATTGCATGACCACCTTCCTATTTAGAAAAACAAAGTTGCATTCAATACGACGGATCCGAGATGGAGGACCAGATTTTGAAGTCATAGTAGAGTGGTATTTTCAATTTTAGTAGGAACCCCAATCACACCCACTGTCGAATTACCTTTGAGTATGAGATATTAATAAGCCGTTCTCGGACTTTTCACCTACTCTGTATGTAAACTTTTTAAACCAGTATAAATGAAATGGACATGGGTTTCATGCTGTATTATTGAAATTCATAAGAAGAGCATGATCACAATAAAATTAGTACCGTAATAATTTATGTTCTTCAGATATAATGTACTACCTATTAAGACACAAATTAGGAGTGGAACGAGTTTGTAGCTGGTACTTTGTTTGGAATTGGGGAAGCTAAAAAGGCTGCCTGATTCAAATTGAGGAGGATCTAATCGATACTAAAATTGATGTATTGAAAAAATCAATATGATACTGTGAGTTTTTCTCACAAAGTATTATGTCTTCTTCAGTTATCTATACTACAATAAAGGAGAGAACTGGCTTATAAGACGTTCGGAATAGGAAAATTATGTTTTACGCATCATCACGTTTGAACTACTCAACTGACTAACTTGAATTTTTGCATATTATAGATCCTTTATATAGACTGTTAATTAACAGAGGATAGTTATGGGTCTATTTCCAATACTTCAAAATTTCATTATGTCAAGTTTTCAATTTGTCATGCTTCCAGTTGTTTTATAGAAACAGCTGAACATTTCTTTTAAAATCGTGATTATTATGATAGGTATGATTTGCGATCCTATTCGAATAAAAATAACTGATTTTCTGTCGCATCAAAACTCTGGTCCGCCATCTTGGAACCGCCATTTTAAATTCAACTTCATTTTTCTAAATTGGAAGGTAAGTTATGATATATGATTTCGATGCAAAATTTCAAGAGGAAATGAATGGTGAAAACCGCACATCGATTTCTCAAACCGTTCAAAAGTTATTCTCATTCAAAGATACTGATAAATCATCCATCATCTATACTATAATAATGGGAAGAACTGGCTTATACACGTAGCGGGATAAGAAAATTATGTTTGACGCATTTTAAAATTGCTTCAGTTTTTAAATTGCAAGTTGATCATCACGTCTGAACTAATGGACTGATTGACTTAACGTTTTGCATAAATATTCTTTATCGAGGTTGGTTATAGGCCTATTTTAAATTTTCCAATATTTTATCACTTCAAGTTTTCAGTGAGTAAAGTTTCAGTTAACCGTTCATTGAATCAAAGCTGAAAGTATCAATCGATTCTACTATTCGACGGGAGAAGCAAGTTTTAGTGAAAAGTGCTTCCAAATTAGAAAGTGTTGTTTGCAGTGTTATATACGTGAAAAGTTGAGATTCTTTCACCAGGATCCTTTGAATCGAACTTGAACAATGATATTTTTTTTTGCTTTTCAACGTGATTTGATGTATTTTATCAAATGCTATATAGATAATCATAGTGATTTTCTTGGTATGATTTTTTTGGTATTATTCATACCAAGAAAAATTGACAATTCCATAATTTTATTATTATTGATGTCTTGATATCAAGGGAAAAATTTTATTTATAACTGTCATTGGAATACTACTTTGAATAATTAAGACGGACTGTTCAACCTGAATAATACATTTTCATTTGACCTGTTTGATTCCAATACTGAACGGCAAAGACCTCTGTTCAAACAACTCATCAGCTGTCTTTTACTACTTGTTATTCTCCAATCTTGGGAAGAAGTTTCGACTCCTGAAGACTAGGTGTGTCTCATTGGAAGTACCATCTATAAATCTGGAGCAAATGGAAAGTTTTGCAGAGATCACTTTGGGGCTCCGCTAGTTGCTTCTCACATTCAACGCCTCTGCCGGCATTAGTCGTACAAGTTCCACGTGGAGTTGCGTTAAAGTGCTTCAACTTTTAGAGCTCTGGTCAGCACAAACTTTCAAATAGATTTATGGACAAGAGTCAAGTCTCTTGAAGATCTTTTTAGGATTTCTTCCATCTCAGCATAAACCAAGCCATCATTCTTGTCTTTAACCAGTTCATCACTATCCTTTTCCACATTATGGTGATTTTTGAACAAGATTTTTTACGTCACAAACAAAAATAGTTACAAACTAAAACTTGAATGAAAACTTGCTCCCCTCAAACTTTGATATGAACTGGGAATACATTTTGAAACTTATCTTTCTGTTCATTTAGGATATAGCAAAGAACTTTTTACTGTGAAAAATAGTTTTCAACTCGATATGACCTATAATAATATAGTTGCTCAAACTCTTCTTATTCCTATTACTATAGAATAAAGACCAAAGTCAGTCAATGAAAACTCTCTCAAATTACATGATCCCACAATGCCTCAATACCAAATACCAAACTTAGTATCTTGCTCACCCATGTAAAGAGTATTCCACAAGTTTTACTAAGATGAAGAATATTATTAATGATTATCACAATCCAATACAATTAAATACCTCTATTGACTAGGATAGTTATTATCGCATTACAATATTTTCAGATTTGAAACATTATAAGGATTAATTTTTGTCGATATTGGAATTGCACTGGCTGCATCACCATGCACTACATGAACAAGAATACTATTGGATCTCAAATTCTCCATTCAGAATAACTCAAGGCAAACAAACAACTTTTAGCATATAAACTTACAATTGTTACAATAGAGTATTCATCAATTAATTGAAGTTTTATATTGATTAGCAAACGATGTTCGACATTAAAGCAAATTTTGGTAGATAATCTGTGTAGAAATCCGATCAATACGTCTTTCCAAATTAACTAGCCACCCTTACCAGTCTATTATTAAGAAGATTAAAGTACCAACCAATCTTAACCAGGGACAGTAATGACTCTTTCTGCATCGTTTATTGTTGAATGATAGTCTCCAAGGACTTTCAAATTTTTATGAATGGAGAATAGAATTGATTATCCTAACATACTTGAATATTTTATCCAATAGTAGAATTTATTATAGAAATTAGAATGTTGGAGTAATTGAAGGTAATCGATTAGACCTCATTATACCACTCGGACCATTGTAGGGAGCGAGATGAATATTAGTCAATTTCTCAATTGAGAAAACACCATTGAATACAAATTGATAAATGAGACCTGGAACAAGGCAATGCATCAAATAAATGACATCAATCTTTGTAATTGGAGAGAAGTCCGAATGAGGTAGGCTATAGTGCTTGTACATGGAACATGGACTAGAACACTAGAACAAGGCTTGTTGACTGAGCGAGTGATGGTGTAAAACGGGCAGATATTGAAGTGTATTCAAATTAGGTGGAAGTTATGCGTAATTGAGCACTATGGGGGGAGTACGGCTGATATTAGGCCTGCTGAATTATTCAGGCTTACAATTCTCTCTAGATGGGCAACACAGGCAGACATCCAAACGCTGACATTAGGCCATACATTTCATCGAATGATTGCCGTATTATGTATGCATCTCCAATTCAATGCGCAAGAAAATCCCTTCGGATATTGGCGCCACCTGCTGGAACAATTGACTTCATATTTTTAGAAAGCTGTGCCATGTTTTATTCAATCCGAAACGAGTGATGTGATCAAGGACAATGGACGCTCAACAATACGAAGCAAATAAAAGACTTGATGAGATGTTGGGTGTAAATATTTTCCGTGGATATCATCCCGTGATTTTTATCATTATTGATTATTGATGATAATGATTGTAATGTTGATTGGAACATAGAAGTTTCTCAAGTGGGTTGAATAATCCTTGTTAATGGAATTAGGTATCTCATCTGTTATTTTGTAATACAGTAGAATGAAAGTGGAATGAATAAACGACTAAACTTTACAATCAATAAGGATAATAAACCAATCTACGTTCACTGATGGTCCTGAGCGTTATTAATTTATGTTCCTGTAAAAAGTGAGTCCCAATTCTGTTACGAATACAATCATTTTCCCATTCTTGTACTTGAAATTATTAATACCCCTATTAATGAAATTTACTGGATAATTCAAAAGTTGAGGCAATGATTGCTGATATATTTTCATCCGACTCAACTACATAATTTTAAAATTAATATGAGATTGGCTATCCAATCTTGTATGAAATTGTCAATAATAATATTGTACTTCCCAATTCACCGTCTCATTGAATCCAATAGTGAACTTGAATAGCGAATCCCAGCTTCTGTATAACAGGAGTTTTAACATGAAGTGGAGTCGGTGGAATAAAAACAAGAAAACTCTCTAGGATCTGAGGAGTGTTCAAAATGCATTTTTGTTCCAAGATGATGAATCTATTGTTGAATTGTGAGGATCAGAGAGAGCGAGAGAGAAAACTAAAAGGATGAGAGACGATGGATTCCGAGAAGCCATTAAAGACAAAACAGTTTTCATCAAGCGGTGAATAAATATTTCAGCGCAGAAATCTTTCCCACCTAGATTATTTTGTCCATCAGGAATGCAAACACCCCTCACTGGTGATGGATTCAAAAAGAGTAAATTCAGTCGTGGAATGTTTTCCTTATAATTGCCTTAATGAATCTATTACTGGTGCTCTTTCATCGCCGTTTTTTAGTCGAAAACGTCAATCTCCCTCAATGCTCTAAATATTATTATCAAATTCAGTCTCTGGTAAACTAATGCGAAATCGAGTAATTCAAGATTTTCAGCTAAAAACGATTTTGATTTTCATAATGAAAATTGAGATTGATCCTGATCTCCTCATTTACAAGAGGTCATGAAAAATTCAAATGTAATTGAATATTATTGAAACTCTTATCATGTGCGATTTTTATTTTAATCATGATATTTTTATAGAAACTGTTATCGGGATTTTTCAATCCATCTGCATTCATCCATTCTATTCAAGAAGCTTCTCAGAATGAATTCTTATCATTTTCTTAGTTATATTTTACTCTTATGAAAAGCAATAAAACTTGTTATTAAGTTGAGTGATAATATTCTATGGAAAGTAGGCTACTATTTCATACTCACATATGTGTTGTTAAACTCTTTAACATTTACTGAAATTTAAATAATTTAAAATCAAAGCTCCTACCCTTATTTTTTATAGGTGAATAACATTCATATTCAGTTCAAATTGTGAAAACTGTTCCTAAGAGCTGGACAACATATCGCCATTACATCAATAGTTATAGTTAAAAAAGAGCCTGGAGTGATTAAACCTATTATTATAATCATCATATAAAAGTTTTATCTAGCGGCTAGTCAATTCGAAGGACGATGAATGGTTTAAGTGTCCTTCCCACAAATATAACATGGCCAAATCCAGTTATTTATAGAGTTTTCTAATCACAGAGATGTGAGAGAGCCAACCATTTCGTGGCCAAACTCGAAAATTTTTGGTGATATTCACCTCTCGCTGGCAAACTTGTCAAAATTGCAAGAAGAATCCAGTGATTTTCACTGCCGATTTCAGCAGTTATTTATAGTGATTCTCAGGGTTGGAACACGTGAGAAAATTGCACATAGCACAGAAAAATGTGAGCCGCCGATGTAATGAGCTAGCTAAATGTTGGCTTTATAGAAACGCGCGCCGTGCAATGTGCAGCAGAGCGTTGCAGGAGGAGCTGAATGGATGATCAACCCCTACCCCCAACCCTGCAAGGATGGGTTGAGCTGATAACGCAAGGTTGTGGGTGCGGGGGCGAGGGCGGATCGATCCGTGGCCTGGGTGATGCTGTGCATCGAACGCAATGACAGAAGCGCACCGGCGTTCAACTATGAAACAGTCACCTGTTCGTTCGTTTGGCGCTTCTCACCCGGTCCACGCCATCCACAAAAATCCCTCCTCTATATTTACACAGCAAACGTAAACAGCCATCGGAGTGTAAGCGCGCCTTTCCGCAAGTCGCTCTATTTTCCGAAGCCATTCTGCCCGGTTCTCTGCTACATTGGGTGGACTTTTTCTCTGTGACCGGCTCGCTCCTTTGTGTTAGGCGACAATGATGAAAGCGCGCCGTTTTCAGATAGTCTTGATTAAAGAGCCTTCCTTCCTTTCGTCGCATCTCAACGGAATTGTCACATTGTATGCGCGCGCTGCCACGTCAGTCTCCCATTCCAATTAAGCCACTACTGACGGCAGATAAATAGATCAATCGCCCTTCAACAATCTCCCTTTCTTTCATCTCATCCGCATTACATTCCCCATCACACACATATAATCTTTAGAACTTTTCTGTTCCACAGTAGAGTAAACATGGGAGCTTGATCATGTACTATGTTGTATGTCCTAGCACATTTAAACGTCACTTCTGGCAAACTCCTATCAAATTGTCTTCAACAATTCAGAGCTGGAAATCGAATACAATACACGAATAAGAAAATTATGCTATAAAAAAGAAAAACTGAAAAAACGTTAGCAAGTACCGTTGATGGATGCCTTTAATCACCTGCTGTATTAGGGAAAGGCTTCATCAAGTTATAACAGAGAATTCAGTTCCAGCTCAATGATATAAAATGTTTCGTCTGATTTGAAACTGGAAATTTGTAATAATATGTGATGACATGTTTATGCATTGAATTGATCAAATGGATCGTTAACGAAAAGCATAAAAACCTGCAACTACATTCAGAATTTGCAAGCAAATAGTTTGAAAGAGAAATTAGAGGAATATTGTATCAACCCAATGTTTTTATTCCCATAAATCAAGACTGTTTAATACGAAAATTTATTATACAATTCCTGAATATCAAGGGAATTGGAAAATATACTTCGCCTTTATTTTGAACTCTCGATTCTGTCAGGTAGCCTAATCCATTATGGTGACAGATCAATAACATATTGTCGCTTATAAATTGAAGTTTAAGAGTGAATGGTGGAGTGTTTGAATGGCTTTTAACCTGACAGGTGGGAGCTGGGGAATGCGGGAGGATCAGCGGCGGCAATGCAAGCTATCAATAAGATCGTTGGTTGGAGCATTCACTAGAAATTATCTGCCTCTGGGGAACCCCTTTGTCTTCAGCCTGCGTCCTTTCACATATCTCAGTTCTCATTCAGGATTATTGCCAGCCATAAATTTGTCTTTCCCAAAGGAAAAACGTTCAACACGTTAACCTCCCAAAGGTTTTATACACAAATCTTATTAACTACATCCACAGAATGGCGCGACATTCAATATAGGAGGCGATCATAATCACGCTTGGGATATAAGCATCATAGTAACATATTAAAAGCGCAGCTGTATTCAAAATCAATGTATCTATAACACACTCTCCATTCTATTCCACGATTAGAATGATCGGATGGGATTTTTGATTGCATCAAAATGAAATTGTTGTATCTTTCTTCTCTCTATCTGGACCTCGAATCAGTATCAAAGTACACAATTCCATTGTGGAAACAAATTTTTGAAATAAGTTGAACTATTCCCTGGGTGATGAGCTACAGGGAGGGAGGCAGATGATTAAAATTTCTATAGTGCCCTTGCCCTGAGGAAGTGTTGGGACGGGCGTTTTTCACCCGACTCTTCTTTCTCCTCCAATAGCTGTTGTGATATTCATGGAAACTCTATTTTGTATAATAGAAAGTTTTCTAGACACTATAATATTCATGTTACATTCTAAAATAATCACTAAACACTGTTGTTGAGTAGAAAATAGTAATGTTTACAACAATGATGTGTGACAGTGATAAACTCAGTAGCGGTTATCAATAAACTGAATAAATATTCGACACAATTTTTTTTCGATGTATTAAATTGAGGTGCAACAAACTTCTGATTCAAAATAGATTTTAATAATTCATTTCTAATCGGTAGAGGACGTTCGTAGTGAGAATAAATGTGCAGTGAGGGAGTCCAAAATTATGATGCAATGTTGAAGCATGATAGAAGCATAGAATCAATACAATCAATTTGTTATGTGACGGAAGCATTCCCGAATGAAATGTTATTTGGAATGAAGAATAATCTAATATGGTGATAGAGGAAGCAATAAGATCACTTAATTTTAGGTGGAATGCTCTATTGATTATCTTTTCCTCCTTTCAATGATGGTACATGCTGCATGATTTGATGTCGACTCCAGGATTTCAACTGTACAGCTCAGAATGATGTTTCTCCGGAAAATAATAAAATGAAAGAAATTCTGAAGTCGGTGCCTTTATTCTTTCCGAAGAATGCTATCGGAGCTCGAGATTCCCAAATGAAAATCAAATCTACTTCAACGATTCGACAGCAGAATTTCAATTGAGACTCTGCTGTTGTACGAGCTAAGCGTGCTGGGATTTTGTTCAAAATTACTCACAGAAAGTCTCTGCGGCTATCGACCATTTCCAACTCAACCCTTTGATCACTCTAAATGAATTTGCAATTTCAAACCGGAACTGTTACTGTGAAACTGGAACGGTGAATGAGAATTTCCTACTTCTTTGTAGTCTTAGAGTTTGATCTTCCCCGAGTGTATTGAGAAATTGAGTATAAACCATCTCAAGGGAAAGTGGGTCTATCGGTTTACAAACTTTGTTTTCCAAACAACTCTGTCTGAATTCTTCAAAGTATGGGAATGGTAATTTAAGCAATTCCGTGCAAGATTGATAGGTACAGAACTTCTGACAGTTTCAGTGTCTCTTCAAGTTTTTTGGTCTGATTGGACAATATACCATGGGATTAATTTTTAGTAATGAATAGAAATACGTATATGAATCCGATTAATGCTGGATTGTCAGAGAAACTTCGTAATGTGTTTAGCGAAAAGTATTTGAGAAAATATTGATAATAATATTTCTTGGTTTGTACAAAGAAACTAGTTTGTAACAAGTACTTGGTTTGTACCGGATATATCGCTTTCATATTACGTTCAACAAGCAGAGGAAAGGTGAAACATGTATCCTCGTACAGATACTAATTACTAATATCTCACTCAAATTCAATTAGATTGCTCACATCTAAGAATGGAAGAGACCGGTACAAAAAAATAAAGGCGTGCAATGAGTTGTATCCTGTTGCGAATGATTGAGCAAATCCGGCTCTTCTCGTGTGCACATCCTTGGCGTGCGCAAAACACACGTGCAATGTGTAACAAAATTAAAGCAGCCGCTCTGTTTGTTCCCAATTCTCGTGAAAACCTCTGTTTGTCACGTTCCCTACCAACTTGTATACTGTAACACACGCTTACTTGAGTAAAGAGCGCTGCCATGTTTCTAGATCTGTGATAAACACAAACCATTCTGAATTATGTTGAGGTAAGAAACACCTCTTTTGCATGCATTCTCTACACTTGATTCACGTTATTTATAATATTAAATGTTTTAGCTTTCTAATTTATGATGACTATGTTGATTATCTTGGTAGAGTTTTAAAGTTACAACTTTGAATGCAAAGTTGAATATTAACAGTTGATATATCCACTATTCCACTCAGACTTATCAGATTATAGTCAAATACTGATACATTATAACTCGATTTTTAATGATCATGATAATGAAACATTTGAAATGATAGAATATAAAAATGCAGAGGTACAAGTTAGACGTGTTACCAATATTATCCTGATAAGATAATAATTATATTCTCGACTCATTAATGCTTCAATGGGGGAATAAGAAAAACGGTTGTTATTGTTGCATATTTCAAATGGAAGATCATAGATTATACTGGATGTTGGATAATCGAATGTTGCTCATAACAACAAAGTATAGCCTATAGATCGGAAGGCCATAAAAATGGAAGACTGGTATTGGATGGTACGATAATAGCTGATTTTGTTTCCTCTGATTCAGATTCAGATTCAGATTCCTTTATTCATGTGTTTAACAAAACATAATTCAACTTACGTTCTAGCGTTAAAAATAAATACCAGTAGCGGTAAAATGACATGGTGAATCATATTAAACTAATGAGTTCTACAATAATATTGAGCAAGAAAAGTGATGAAAAATGCAAAAGTTAAGGTACTACTGTAATGTTTTCACATGAAACCGTGAAGTTTGGACCTTAAGAAGTCCATTCTCAGAGAGGGTAATCAAGGATACCCTCCCCTTCAGCACTTAACCTTAGAAAAAGTTAAAAATCCAAACGAAATATTATGTCTAAGCGAAAAAAAATTAACACTAAAAATATCAATAAGTAAAAACCAAATCATAGAAACGATAAATCATTCAGAGTTGAATCAATTAACAGAGAAATATATCTTGCATCTTCTTCAATGAATGCATGGCAGAGAATATAAATTTACAATTCTTATTAATTTGATCAGACCAGTCAAGATTTTTGTTCATAATAATTCCAAGGTTTTTAACTGAATCACAGTAAGCTACTTCGACACTATCAACATTAATTTTGTTAAGTGAGTTTAAATCGATGTTGTTTACTAGTCTTGAATATCCAATTATTATGGGCCGAGTTTTTATAGGGTTGAGTTTTAGTCCGTTTTTCTTTGTCCATTCTACTATTGAAATTATATCGTGATTCATTTCATTTACTGTGTCATCAATTTTGGTGATTGGGCAGCTTGCATAAATTTGAAGGTCATCAGCATAAGTATGGAAACTAGAAAATTTGATGACAGAGGGTAGGTCATTTGCATAAAGAGTGAAGAGTAGGGGGCCTAAGATAGAACCTTGAGGGACGCCATGGTTAACATTTAACCAAATAGACCTATTATTTTTAACAGAGACACATTGTTTCCTACCTGAGAGACAGGATTTGAACCATGCAAGGGTTTGATAACTAAAACCAAGAATAGCTAGTTTGTTCAACAGAATTTCATGATCTACAGTGTCGAATGCTTTTGAGAAGTCAAACAGACAGAGGACAGTACACTTTCTTTGATCCATAGCTAACCTAATATCATCGGTGACACGCAAGAGGGCGGTTTCAGTAGAAAAAGATTTTCTGAATCAAGATTGAAAATTATGTAATTATCCTCTGCAGAGAATTCTGCAAGTACTTCAGAAACTTGGATGAATTTGTTAACGATAGAGGTTTTCTCTACGATAGAGTGTGCTCTTCAAACCAGTTGATTACAATCAATCTTCTTTACCAAATTTCTAAAAACGTTTTATGAAATTAAAATACTGTGTAGACTATATCACGAAAACGAAAATTTGGAATTCGATTACGGTAATTATCTAAGTATCCAAATGTTCTGCATCAAATACAAGTGTCAACTAATCTAGACAGAGTCTGATCTTATACAACGGTACAAATCTATTGGTTTTCTGCATGATTGATGATAAGAAATTGCACCTTCTCATGTACAGTTTCATAATAACTTCTCTTCTTTTTTATTAAAAGTCTGATCACAATGTAAAGGACCACCTTTATAGTCTATTACTTACCTATTCCATCTACCCTCTATTGTATTGTATTATGAAGTTCAACATTTCATGGTATACTTTCATGATAAGTTTCATTCCACATGGATGCAAATAACATCTTTTCTTTCCTCCAGTATGGCTAATGTGATCTAGTATAATGTTGATGGCTTAATATATACTATATTATTTTCATTGATAATGTATTTGTAATTGATTATACTGATGCAGAACTGTTAAATAATCATTCATCTCTTAAGTTTCTACAGATTCGATCCAGTGGATATCAGAGACATGAGATGGAGAAAGCCGAAACTCCAGTGTTTGAAGCATCCTGAAATACACATTTTGTTGTGAACAGCATTGTACCAAGACTGGATTCTATAAGTCATTGTGACAGAGGAAGATGGATCCTACACTTTTCATCTAGAAATATGAAATTCTTTCCTCCGATTTCAAGTAATTCTCTGTGGATGAGTCGTGGGTTGAATCCTCAATCACTGTGAAATGAATTGGGATGAACTTTTGAATCTCCAACAAGTCATTCAAAATTTTCTTTTTGTAAATTATCGACAATAAATTTCTATCAGATTTCATATTATAATGCTCATGATGAATCGACTTCTCAACCATCAAACCATAAGTGTGTTGGAGAAGGTATAACTTGAATTATAAATAGTGACTTATGCTACACACCACTCTTTTCATATTGTAGCACATAACAGAAAACACTTTACAGTTTTATAATACTAATTCAGACAGGAAATATTATATAGATAAGTGAAAAACACTTAGAAACTTACATTATTCTTGGAATTGTTCGATGGCTGTGTCACCTTTATCGAACGTGTAGAGAGTGGTGTTGATTTGTTCAAAGTACTGAACAAACCCAACTCTCTTTCACACTTTCAAACTCAACTCTCTATTCATATTGATTCTTCAAATGAGTTCTCTAAGTCCTCTAAGGTCAAGAATTTCAAAAATACATGAGCGTGAATAAATAATAAGTTGTTCGCCAGAAAAATATTGTGTAATATCTCGAGGTCACAAATTGTTTCCAGTTTCAGTGTCATCTATGAATTGACTCAATTCTACTATAGAGTAACCAATCTGTAGGAGACTATGTATACAATTGAAATGGAAAAATTATATCACATAAAATTCAACATTTGTCAATGATTCGTGAAATCAATCAACTGTATTAATTTAAAATCTTTACAATAATTGATTGATCAAAGATTTATCCTTCTCATTTTTTTTAATTACGAATTTTTATTACATAAAATCAACGACGATATTCTAGTATATTGAATTTTCAATATTTTTAGAGTGTCATTACTAGAGGGGGACTTACTATATGTCTGGGGTTAAGCCCTACATGTTACATTATGTTATGACTAACTGACTAAACTGTGATTTCCTTCAGTGTACATTTTCTGACTTTGTCCATGACTGTCATGTTGAATAATAATATAATTGTATTTATTTGTCTATCATGTGTTTCCCGGCCCATCCTTGAAACATTTCACTGTTGCTGCATATAAACTTCAACTTCAGATTCTATTCACCATCTCAGTTTCTCTCTCAGTAAAGAGAGATAATTGGAAAAGGAAGAGAGAGAGTGTGTGTATGAGAGATATTATGAATGAACAGAGACAGGGATAATCTCACTTATTGAATCGGTGATAGAAGCCAGGATAAACATTATACGAGGAGTATCGGAGTAAGAACGTGCATTAGCAAGATATATAGAGTATGGAAAAATATTCTCTTTATAGCGTTGCTTGAGCTTGAGCTAGGAATACACACTACATGCATCTGATATTCACCAAGTCATTATTATATTCTCTGTAGGATCGAAGTGAAGTACCTCGTGCGTGAAATGCGATTCACTCCACACTCGTGACAAAATACAGTGCGAGTAGTTCTAGCGCTCCCCGGAGACAGCTTTCCAAAACAAAAATAAGCGCACCGTAGTCAAGCCTCTGTTTTAAGCTTGTTTGCCTGAACTTCCTGTTTGGTCACAGACAGGTCTCTGGATCATTTGATTTACTTCAACAACATTGTTCAACATGATAGCACCGGTTTATTGATAAGAGCTCTCTTTAACCAAAACGTATTTCGGACCAGCTCTTCTTGCAATTCCGTCCTGGATCGTATTGAGAAGAGTTTTCTGATACTTGGAAGAAGTTTCGTGAGAAAAATCCAACTTGTTTTCATGCAAGTTGGGAAGAAATCCCAGAATCACATCCAGACAACAATTAATCCCAGAATCACAACCAGACAACAATTAATCCCAGAATCACATCCAGACAATAATTTAGGAATCTTAGATTATAGAAAATGGAGTTCATCCATCAGAGCCATACTAAATTTATCCATTGGAACCATTCTTCGAACTATCATTACTTTACAAATTTTTAAGGCAAGTGCTCACTCATATTTCTCATAAGACCTTCTCTGCTTGAATTGAAGTTACTTAGATCAACAAAAAAATAAAAAAAATTTTGAAATGAAATTCAAGTTTTGAGACTATTATGAGTTTTTTTCATTATTCTTGTAATTCAATTTGAGAAGTAGGCTGAAAAGAAGTTCATAAATATATTACTACACATGAAAGTTCTAATACGTTTCTGAGTATATTTGGTGTCTTGTAACTTTTTTCTCCATTTCTTGGAATTGGAAGAAATAACAGAAATCTATAAAAGACTACATACAAACTGTGAGTGAAAAATCAACAATTCTCATCCCTAATTTATCCAGAAAGATATTCTTCAGTGATAAAATAGATTCTTTCTATATTTTGATGATTCATTTAACCCTTGAAATGATCTCCTTAGAAGACTGGTCGCAGGTGCTTTTTCTAGTGAGATAAGAAATGCAATTTACAGGAAATTGGATGGTGAATCAACGGATGAGGAAATTCAGGAGCTTCTGGAAACAAATAAAGCAACACATCAATCTAACAACAACTGCCGTCTGGCGCTGAGAAAGTTTTCTGTAAGTAATTCCAAGATTCTCCTGTGCTCCAAACCTAAGGTGTGCTCACCTTATTTCATCGTCTTATTTGCCATTCATCTTCTGTACGGAGGTGGATTATATGTAGGGATTAATCAGTAATCTAACAATATTGCCTGCTCACTTTCCAATAGGATGAGATGCGGGCTTTCACAGTTGGTAACATTGAATCGCTTGTTATACCAATAACAAGCCTTCAAGTGCTTATTGCTGAGTGGTTAGGATTACATTATTTTTCCACGTCAGACAAAGATTACTCTGATTACTTTTACAGTCAGATAAAAATTACTCTAATTACTTTTCCAGATTTATGTTCGATTAAAGTCATAGAATTGCAACAGAAAACAAGAATTAATATTGAAAATAATATAACTTTTATTTCGTTACTTTATTATACTCATACTGATTAAGTATAAAACTATGCTTTATTGTGATTCATAGTTTCAGATTGATGATTGGTGTAGAAATTGAAATTGGCATAACCTACATAATATTTGGATGATTTGAGACAAAATTATGAAATAGAAGAAGTTTTGGGCAATAGCCTGTTTTTTCTTCTCCGACTATTGTATTGTTTGCTCTATCCCATAAATTGATAAAAAAATTCTGCATTACATGAGAATAACACAATGGGAGAAAGCCCGGTAGACGTTTCATATTCCCCTTATGTGGGGGCCATGTTATATAATAATAACAGTCTCAAAAAGATTCATAAACAAGGAGTTAAATAATCTAAAACTTCAATATGAATGAGATTAAAACGACTTCCATCCCCTAGTTTTTCATACATTGATGAAATTATTAGCAGGGGATAATTTTTATCGCCAGCAATAATTTGAGATTTGAAAATGTAGGATCAAGTAAGAAAATGCATAACATTTATTCTTTTCGATTGTTATTTCCCTACAAATGATCCTTCTCTATTATTATTCCCCAATATTCATAGTTATCACTGAATCATACAAATCAACATCAACAAATGAGTATTCTGTAGAATGTGAGCATGATTATCACCAACATCACAAGTTGAAACTCGAAAAACGTTGCGCGACAGTACATTCAGCTGACATTCTCATTCACAATATTTATGTGGTTCACGCGGCTAGATATATCAGAGAAACGTGTGGCATTCCAAAACGAAACCACCTTCCAGCCACGCCATAAATAGCTGTGTAATTACTCTTCTGCCGTGAAGAACTACTGTGGCTGTACGTGATGCAAAGATTGTAACAGTTGGATCGTTTTTGGGATACTTCAATAAAGCAAGCTCAGATTTCGCCCATTAGACGAGAATTCACAAGGTAATTGCTGACGCCGCCTTTCCACCCCCTCTACTCCTATTACTTTCACGAGACATGCACCCCAAACTTGCTGATTACAACATCCTACGTGATATAGGCTTCCTGCAACGTATAGCTCGCTGTTGAGTATTTTCTCTCTCGAATTCGTGAATTCACGACAATCGGGACCCTGCTTCTCACCCACTAGATAGTCGAGTAGTACAACGGCTCCCTCAGCAGTTTCCTCACTTTAAAAGGCGAAGAACGAGTGAACAAAGCAGAGCGATGCGGAAATCTAATTGTATGTTCTATTCTGATGCTGAAAAGCTCTCAAAATACTTCACATCCACTGTTATGGAAGGAGGATGTATTTTCAAACACCAACTTCGTCAGGAGAGAGTAGCGTTAGTGTTCACATCTTTCATCATGCACTAATTTATCCTAAATAAGTTTACCTCATTTTGATCCCATTTCAAGAGCAAGGGAAACTTAATATGAATGGTAATATTTTGTTCCAATAGAATCCGTTCTACAAGAGGCCCAGTTCTCAAGCGACAACTCTAGCTATGACGACACGGCAATGGAGCAAAACTATAGATTTCTTCACCAACAAATGTGTCATTATAATACCATAACTATTACGTATATTTGAACATTATTCCTGGATTCATGACTTGGGAATGACAATAATTTTTCAAGCTATGACGACACGGCAATGGAGCAAAACTATAGATTTCTTCACCAAAAAATGTGTCATTATAATACCATAACTATTACGTATATTTGAACATTATTCCTGGATTCATGACTTGGGAATGACAATAATTTTTCAACCATACAATACAGTTACAATTCAGAATGATGGCTGTAGTTGAATCAAATCAAATTTTGAGAATCACTCGTGATAACAGGGAGAAGTTACATGTTTTTGATCTATCCATTCGTCAACGTTGTTCCCAATTACAGAGAGTCAAAGTACAAATACCATAGAACAATAAATGAAACTTCAAATAGCAAAAACTATTCTGTTCCCATCAACCAAAGCTGAGGAAACCTGAATTCGATCAACCTATTATTCTAGAAACGTTCAAACAAAACTGTTGTATTGTTTGCAACGCACAGCTATAACGTTATTTGCTTCATTGTTGCATCAATGTATAGCTATATTCTGGCTCATTGTTCTGTTGATGTTTTTCAACCAGGAGAGAGAATGCCAGCTGCCAGGTTGGTCAGAATTTGTGAGCAATGAAAGACTATAGTAGGACGAGTAATGTTTGTGAATGGAATAATGAATGATATAATATGAAGGATGCGACGACACCCTCGCCAGGAAACTGTGCTATTTGGCATAACGCAACCATTAATCACAATAAAACGCGGATCAAATGAAGATCATGCGTTCGAATTCTGTTTCTATCACAAACAGTTGCACGCACACGCGCGTAAGCGAGCACTTCTCTTTATCTTTCTCATCCATTAAATTAATTCATCTCTTTCGCTCCTCGGCTGTCCTATTTTTCTTTATCCGTGAACGCCGGCTGAAAAAGGTTGAGAGTATTGACAGGACACTTGCCGTGTTTCCCACAGATAAAAACGGCGCAATAACGAAACAATATGTTGTCGACTGACAATCATTAATCCTCGCAAAGTTGGAAATATGGGGATAAAGCACAGAAATGCTATTTCACACGTTCGGACTCTCTCCTGCTGGATTAGAATATTCAACAAAAGAGCAAAAAAATCCCGGGCTTCAACGTACAAAAAACGCCAACAGATTTGTATAAACCGTGTTTGCAACGAATAAACGAATTGACAGAATCCCTGGCATGTACTAAAAAATTTAATCCAGTAACAGTCTACACTTTATGTTTGTGGTTCCACCAGAGGACTGTAATCAGGAATTCAGCTGCTCTACTTACACGTTTGGACTAATAAATAATCCTTTTTGGGAAATTAAGCTCTCTCAATGTACTCATGATTTTTAAAAAATAAAACAAGTATGAACAAAATCATGGTTTTGAAAACATGACATCCTTCCAAATCCACAGTTAAGTGGTTCAAACTGACAGTCTCATAAAGTGAAAACATTTGATTTCAATAATTGAGCTTTTTTCAATAGATTTATCCTATTTCATAGGCAACTAGAATACAAAACTATGCATGAGTTATGAGTTTGTGAATTCAAATCATCATAATCACTGATTAATTGATAATCTGATTTTAAAATATCATGATGAAATGCATTATAAGATTAGTTATTGGAATCTTTCACACTTGGATAACTTCCAAATCTTTGTCAATTCCAACTTCTAGATTTAATTATCTCATCTAGTCTTGTAAAATTCTCTAGGAAGGAGAACTATGTCGAATAAATTAAAATGTTGATGATTTGATTATTAAATTTTTCTGATTCAATATGAATCATGATCAGCATTTGAATGAACAGAACATTGTTGAGAGTTACTTCTGAGTTCGATGGGAGGAGAATCTACTTCATGAAATATAGTGTACATTGGAAAAGCTCATTGTGAAGCACCATTTTATGGGAGATCCAATCGATAATTTCATTACAGCTCCACTCCCATTAAGAGGACTATGACATTCAATTCATAATAGGGTTTCATTTTGAATATCGGAACGGTACTCAAAGCTATTGTTCCATCGAGTAAGGAATGTTTCCAATCTCAACTAAGTTGTAGTTGGATTGTTGCAGTTATGGTTGCTAGGATACAACTCTCTCAATGAGAAATCGAATGGTTGCCAAGAAGGAGTTCAATCTGTCAGTGTTTGGGATGAACAATGGAGCGGCCTGAGTTGCAGGGCTTGCAATATACCTGCAAGGAGATAATGGACGTTAAACAGACCAACCATGCAAAGGGCCTGCTTGTTAGCATTCGCTGTATGTCGCGGTGCTTTTCAACTCACGAACTAGAATTAAGAGAGATAGTGTGAGCTGTGAGTCCAATAGTCACCATTCAGGTCACGTAAAGCTTTAGTGGTCTCTTCTCCGCAGCGCGCAGCCCCATCCACCCCTCTCCCAACCATACTTTTCGCAGAATGCAGCACTATTCATTCATGGTACAACTTTTCTACCGTTGTCATTGTCTTAGAGATGCTCCATCTGAAACCAGAGTCATTCAATCTCTCCATTCTAGAGACAATGTGAGACAATACTGTTACTGAGGGAAACCTGAATGTTAATATCATTGGTTATCTCATTTTTATACTTATCATTTTTAGGTAGGACCTAAACTTGTTAAACTCACCGTTTCCAGGATGATAAAAACTGAGATGTGAGAGTGGATGGAATTGTACAGCTGATTTTTGTTGAAACTTCTATATTACAGATGTAAGAGGAGTTGTTTTTAATCTCCACTCATCAAGTATATTTTGTTTGATCCAATGCCCCTTGAAATTCCATTTATTTTATCCCATGTTATCATATCTATCAATGATCGTCGTTGAAGTGATTCCCATTAACCCTTAAGTACTGGCGCGGGGTGCTCACAGAGAGGTAAATTTTGTGATGGTGACTGGCCTGTGTTGGTTGCACTGCTCAGCTCCTTAATACCTTCAAGTTGGTTCATTAGTCACCCTCTAAACCAGTTTTCACCTGTTTGTAAACATTGCACTGCGTTTTTGTGAGTGATAAAAGTGACTGGGGTGTCACCAGACCCCCGCGCCAGTGAATGTGTTTCTTTTTTGTGATGATTTTTATTAACAATTGATTAACATTGGAATTTGAAGTAATACTCATTTCATATTTTTTATTACTTTTTAAAGTTCTAAAAATGAATTTAGAAGAGTTGAATGAAGCCAGAGTTAAGAAGTTCCTAAAATCGTTTGTGAGGAGTGCATCGACCCACAGAATGAGTCACAATAGGACAATGTAGAGAGGAACAAAATATGTAATTCAATTATTTTAGTCTAATATGCGATAAAAATTATAATATACTGATATACAAATATATAAGAATATAGGTACTAATAAGTTATATTAATTTTATAAGTTTATAAATGAGTATATTGATCTGCACCAAGAATTAGCTTATTTCTACATAGACGAAATTCTAGTGACTTTAGATGAAAAAATTAAGCAAACTACCATCAAAATTCAAGGAATAGTATTTTTTTTAGTAAGTTCCATTCTAAGTAAGAATCATTAGTTGAATAAACTTTTTCTGTCATTTCTAATTTTTCTTCATTTTTACCAAAAATAACTACATTTTTTTGAAAATTTTACACAGTTTTGAATAAATACCAAAATTATTGATAGTTCTGGTATATATCCTTTTTATTCATGGTAAAACCATTCCAAACAGTCTAGAGATTGAGATAACCAGCCTAGTTTGATGAAAAAAAAATTCAATTAATTAGAGAGAAAATTTGATGGGGGTCTACCAGACCCCGCGCCAGTAGTAGTGTCTCAAAAAACCGCGCCAGTACTTAAGGGTTCCCATTAAACACCTATATAAATATATTATACACTCCAAATACGACATTAATTTGTAGTCTCCTATCATCTAGGAACAATACCCTAAAATGTTCGACACTACTTCTGAAACACTGTGTATATTATTCGATTTTAATTTTTCTATATTCAACATGGTTGGTGCAGATAGATAATTTGAACTGAATAAATATATATTTTTTAAATTTTGGTCACCAATTTCCAAGTTTTGAGAAAGTTCATTGTTTTTTTTGTATCTTCAGTATACATTTTTATCTATCTTCCATAATGTCCATACATTTTCTATAATTATGTATCTCTAGTATTTCTAATTGATATTTCTTTGATCAGAATCTAGAAGATCTGTGATTTTTTTTAGTTGATTGTCTCAACTATGTATTGTCATCCATTAAGTTATTGACTTGGAAAGCTTAGAGTGATCACGGTTTTCTAACAAAATTCAAATTCAAATTTATTGGATAAAAACACAAAATGTTACCTTCCAAAGCATCGACGTCCATCAATACTATTTCCTGTATCCAATCCATATTGTTTGGGAAATTCCCACTCTCAAGAGAAAAGCAATCTAGAAACCCTATAAAAATAATGGACCCTGTGTGTGTCAGATGCTGTTTGATAAATCCCCGATGCGTAGACTCAATTATAGTGAGCCGGGTGCGGAAGTTGATGAAATGTAGGGCTGAAAAACATAATCTCCTCTCTTGATTATGCAGTTTTTATGATATCCGTTTGGAAAGTGTTACCATTTTTAATTAACATTCTTGCCAGAGGAGAAGCGCATTACTGTGCACCGTGGTAATTGTCTAGCTTTTTCCAGGGGGCTTAACGGCTTGGCGGCTGCGAGAGGGGTGGTCAGGGGGTCGGTTGACTGTAGATTACACAAAGTGTGCACACAAAAGAAGAGGGCTGAAATGAACTTTGTTTGTCGGCGAGTAATGAGTGGTCGTTGCAATGTATTCGTCGCTGGGTGATCGCGAGCAGAGTGTGGTGCTCCTGTGAGGCTGCTGTATCCTTGGAATATGAGTGCCTGGCTGGGCGAGGGGAGATGTAGTGTGTTGAAGGGGTGGGGCAATCGATCGCTCGACCGGAGTTGCGATTCTAGGGCTGGCGTGAACAGACCAAGTACGCGTGAGGCCCTTCTGTGTATGGCATGGCACGCACTGCATTTTCGCTTCTGATCCGCCCTCCTTCCACGCTCACTACCAGCTCTCTCTTCTTCACACATCTATTTTCTCTTTTTTCAACCTTCATTTCCTTATGTCCATCCTTCATCATCCTGTTTTTTTCTTCTAATAAAGAGTGGAACTCTCCTAGTGCTTATTATCGTCCTCATTCTTCGTCTTCATCATCTTCTCTTCTTCTTTCAGCATGTTTCCTCTTTGAGCACCATGCATTTATCTTCTTCCTTCTTTTTATTCACACAACTTCATTACATTAATCTTCTTTCTCGTCACTGCTTATTAATCTTAGATATTTCTTGCTCCTTTCTCTCCTTCTCTAATTTCACACATTATCGTTTTCCACGGCTCCATCCACTCCTAATTCTCTTCCTTTACCCACAGTTTCATTATTCTTCCTCTTATCCGCTTTAGCTTCTTCTTCACCTTCTGCTTCTACCACTATTTTTTCTTCCTCTCTTTCTTCTTATTTTTCCTTTTCTTCCTCTTATTTTTCTTCTTCTTCTTCTTCTTCTTCTCCTTCTTCTTCTTCTTCTTCATCTTCTTTTTCTTCTTTTTGGTGGCCTTCTACCATCTTCTTCGTGGCAATCATGCAGTGCGCTCTTCACATGACGGCACCCCACCTCCCAGCACACTTGCTATGAGATATTCGCATCTCCAAATACCTTCTTCCACTCTGCATCGTGCTTCTTCGTCTCCTCACTCTCCATTCAGTATTGGAATTCGGATTCACCTCTTTTCGAATCAAAATACGTGGTAATCTTATACCTGAATATAAGCTTCTCACCATATTCAGTTTGGTACTTCACATTCAGCGTCTTCTCAGTACCGGAGAGCAATGTCAACAAGGGAAGAATCTATTAAGAAGAATCTATGCACTGAACAACAACATTGATAGAAACCTTCTCCCGTGTGAGAAGTTTTGTCCTCAATGATTGAATAAGATAGGATTGCATCAACGGGTGAGTTATTTAACTAGAACAGTTGCTCCATTGTTATTCAGGTTTCTCTGTTTGACCAGATCTTCGACACTCAATTGAAAATTGGTCACTCTTCTCTCATTGTTTTCCAGGGAAATCGGTAATTCATGTGTAGTCAAATTTAACCAAGCTTTGTCTTTTTTCTTTTCATGACCATTAGAGAGTGTATGCTTCTTTAACATTCAGCATGGAAGAATTTCTACTGATTGTTGGATATTGTGATGGATCCAAATAGATCATAATAGAGCCGCATATTGGAGTTGAACAGATAAAGCCGATTCGAGGATTATAATGATAACATAATATTCACCGGAAAAGTCTTATTATTGATATCAGTAGCAGTAGAACGCTTTTCCTGTGTCCTCTGACCTGTGTCTTCCTGTATCAGAAATCCTAGAAATTTAGATAAATTAGGATATTGAAAACCAATCTCACGATTCCTGGAATATTCATATCATCTTGATAAATAGAATCAGAATCAAATTGGTTATCACAGTTCTAGGAGATCAGGCAATCAATATTTTTGAATCAATGTTTATACATTGTTAATCAATTTCAATTCAGATTGAGTCTGTTGGCAATCAATATTTACATAATAATTCACAAATGATCAGATCCAATCAATTACTACCTGATATATCATGACTACGGAATATTTGATTTCCAGAAGTCGTAGTTTTTGAATCATTCATGCTTACAATTCACATGCATGTAATCCATTTCATTACCAGTTCTCGGAATTCTCCAATGAAAGCTATTAAAACATAACATTTCCACATAACCCTTTGTTTGGACAAATTGCCAATGAACAAGAGCCAATTATTATGCTGTTATCAGGTCGATTGCAATATTGGTGGCTTCTCTGTAGATTTGAGAGATGACTGTTCACAGTAGCCCAGCTCTACTGCTTGCTCTAATCCCCTTCATTCTTGTATTTAGTATCAACAGGTGGTGACTATTGAAGCTAATTATTGACACTTTCTTTATGAATTACCATGAAATCACTAATAATAGCATTTTTTCAAGCAGATATAACATTTTCTTAAAGTCATGAAATCATTTATATTATCATAATCTATAATTTCTCCTGAATAAATTATTTGCAAAAAAAATCTGTGATACATCATCGCTGAAAATCAAAACATTAATTATAGATTTATATAGAATGATTATACATTCATTACTATACAATCAAAATTCAAATTCAAATTTATTTCCACAAAGTGGGCATAAACATTTAACTATACAATACAAATGCAATTCACCACAATCAATTCAAATAAAGAACATTCCTTACTAAAAAATAATTAATTGAACAATAATAGCATTAATACTTATATTCCTAACTACAGTAACTATATTACCCACAGTATGGCCATTGACTGTCACGCTTCTGATTGGTTAGCTCGGTCACATGGTACAAATCCGCCATTAAGATTCCAAACAAACTTTATAGTCCTATCTTATAACATTAGACATTTGGAACTTACCACTTATTTTACCGTTTGGGAACGTATTATGAAGTTAAGATGAGTTTGATATATAATTTTCGAAGAGAAATTGATTATACTTTAATATAGACAAAAAAGATAACTTTAAAAACACTAATGAAGCTTAAAACATCAATTTTCCTTCCCACGGACTCCTCGCGGACCACTTCTAGAGCTTTCGCGGACAACTTATTGGGAACGAGTGATCTATATAAATATGTAGAAAGATAAATTTAAATTTTTTGTATTTCCTCATTCCATTTATTGGATCGAACTTCAAATAATCCAATTTCAAAATATTTTTTGTGGCTCAATTGAATATAACATTTTATAAAATATTTAACCATGATTGAGTGCTGATCAAAGACGTCTTGACTTCTTTGATTGATTCTTTTCAGTACTGAGTACCCTACCCATAACAATCATGTTGGTACCATAGCTATTGATATGATTTTCGAGTTGCATTACCACGAGCAGTGGTTAAGATTAGAAATATCACTTAATATAAACAATAATGGTTTTGTGTGTTATTTTTCAATTTCTTACATGTTTATTAAATTCATCAAGTAATACTATGGCTAGAATAATAATTGGCGCTTCCAGAGTTTATATTCAATGTTGTGCTTCACAATATTTTCGTCAGGCTGAATAAAACAAACTATTCAAATGTTATGGAATCTATTGTGATGAGAATTCCATCATGCTTCTAGAAATAGATATGCGAACTTTATTTTTTGTCAATGGAACAAAATTCATTACAATATCATGACATATTAAAACGTTTTGTGGTATTTTTTTGGAAATTCAGCTTTCAAGTTACGTTACCTACCTTTCATTTTCATTCGCTATTATCTACGATTTACTATTTCAAGTTCCAAAACTATATTGGGAATATAGAAAAAAACATGAAAGAAATTATATCAAAGTTAATAATCACAAAAATATACTTCAATAAGTAAAAGCAAGCGATTTTACTTATAATCCCATATAAGCTCCATTGTAAAATTCAAATATTTGGAATCTTCATGGCGGCGGCGGGAAAAAAAATTCCAATGGCCATACTGTGAGTAATATAGTTACTGTATTCCTAACTAGTTAGAGTTATAATGGACAATCAAACTGAATGGATTGAGGATTATCATTGAATTATTATTCAACACTTCAATTACATTACATTAAATACATTCACAAATTTGAGATGGAAATTTATATAAAAGCATTTCAGATCTTAACGGATCATACAATTCAAACCTTTTTTATATACACTAATTATTTATTATCAACCATGATTCCAGAGTCAACTATTTGCATTATTTCATTCGATTGAAAGATATCAATAGAATCGAGACTGTTGAACAGAAGAGTTTAATGAACAAATACTTTGTGATCAATATCAACCGCGATCTGAGCGTTTCAATCTCAGGAATTATCGTATTAAATGAGTCTTTTTAGTGAAGAATGAATAATCCTCCATCTACATCAATGGATTTGAAGTATTCATCGTAGAAGACTAATTTAAATATACTGGAATATAAAGACTGCAATAAATAATATTATGATGCAAGATAATACGATTGGCATCTTATCTTTTGGCTTTATATCATAAACTCAATCCATAAATGGATACACAATGCATGAATCTGAAGCCTTGAGCAGGTGGCTGTTGTATTCGAGAAAGTGATCGACTTGGAAAAAATACTTTTTGTGGGGAAATAAATTTCAGAACTGTCAAGTGCATGAGGGTGTGGATAAAACACAAGAGTTGCACCAACTGCGCAAGCCCGCACACTACACCACAATGTACGTTGGCGTTGATTCTATCGGTTGGCCGTTCTCTATAAACAATTCATAAGCTTGGCAAATTCTATTAGCTCTCTCATTGAAATGCGGAGTTATGGGAGATGCAATGACTGAAGTGGACAAACATGCAGTGAAGTGTGGGGGGGGGGGTTGAGGGGGACAGGTGGCATGAGGGCAACTCGCGAAACTTGAGTCCCTCCCTATTGATCGGCTCACTGATTAGTGTCCTCTGCTCGATCATTATTCATCACCACCATTGTACCAGTAAATTAAGTTTGAAGCAGAACTCATAAATGTTTAAAACAATATTGTCAATATAAAGTAGCAGCAGAATTGAGTGCGATGAATTAAATCCTATTACATTCACGCGCCTGTAAGCTTATCATCAACAACATTTTCGATGAAAAATGCTAATTATTCAACTTGATGCAGTTGTATCACAGTGGATGATTTCATCCACGTAGCTGGAAAATAATAGCATTTTTCCAGTTAATGGAAAGGCATGATTAACCTATGAATACATAATAAACTGCAATTTTATCACAAAAACAATAATGTTCACAATTTCAATATAGGTAGGAAATTTTATTCATTATTCAGATTCTGAAGTTTTCAAAGCTGGTTGAAACATTGATTGCGAGTTGTCCTGAACGTTGTGAGATTGTGCTCTGTGCCCTTGGAGGGTTACCTCTCATGATAGAGCGATGATATTAGTATTTATAAGAGCAGTCGTTGAATTCCCTCTTTTGCGAATAAATTCACAAAAAATTAAGGCCGTCCGGCTCGCAAAATTACTGGGTTCAAACCTCAGCTCTAGCTCAGTGGTAGAAACATGAATTTTATAAATACAAATAATCACCATAAGGTTCAGTGACCGGTGATTGATAATTCTTACCGCTGCTTCTATGAAGTTCTTGAAGAATACCAGTAAGGAAATTAAAAGAATATTTGATGACTGATTATCAGTAACCATGTACCACTAGAGAATAATCAGGACCAACTATAGTTGTTTCTAGTTGATTCTTAAAACGCTCGTCGTGAATACAAGTATTCACCAATATACCCTTTCAAAATTCCTTAGAACTTACAACGCCAGTTCTTGAAGCTCTCTGGATCCTTATATGATATAACTGGAACCTTATTAATATAATTTTTCAATATACTTGTTCTGGCAGATAAAATGAATATCATCAAAGGATGATAAATATTGAGTGCTCTGAATAAGGTTAATATTACTTGATTCAATAATTTTAAGTGCTGCTAAATATTTGTTGATTTAAAACAGCTCAAACTATATATCACGAGATGAACTAGGATAAAATAAATTTCTACGATTTGTATGCTGACATAAAACACAAAATATATTCCCATAAAAAATATGTGCATAAAATATTCGATATATCTATAATTCACTTAAATAATCTATTTCAAAAATCTGAATAATTATCACAGGCTTTGCTAATATTCACAATAGTGAGTTTCAAATTCATAAATATATTATATTTAATACTGGTACTTAGACTTCCAATCAATACAAAATTCTGCAAATAAAAACCTGTTCGGTCTATAGGTTTGATATACTATACTTGGTTCAATTAACAAATTTATAATTAATAAATTAATATTCAAACATGAGATCTCAGGGATTTGTATGAATTCGGGCCGTGCGTGGAAGTAAGCTTCCTACATATATTAAATAAATTTATAAATGTTCTTATGAACTATGTGATATTATTCAACACGTGGTGACTTTTTATTTAATTCAAGTTAATTTGAATAGCGCTTTTTTATTAATTCCCCCACTGAACGTAGAAAAAACGAGCTCGTTTGACTTATCACTCACTGAACTGAAGTTCTAGATGGTCTCGTGGATTGAATTAATTATTTCCAATAATTAATTAGGTAGGCTCCTTTCGTCTCTGCTGGGCTAGCGCGTGATCCAGATTCTTATAAGTTTCTTTCCGAATTACAGATATATTTATAGGGAACAATTACAATTACGAACTCTTTGACAGCACTGAGTTCACATATAATTGAACATTTAATACAAATACTTTACATTAAAAAGGGTCTGGCTTAATAGTTTTAAAATTTTAAAAAGGGGAAGAAAGAACCCTAAACTCCATGTGCATCCTCTCAGGTCGGGATCTTAAGCCAGAAGAAGGAGGTTTTCAGAAAAATTTGTCTCTTCCACGAATAATTCTGTAAGCTACTCTCTGATTGGCCTTCAATTTAATAAACTCAATGCAATTGGTTGCCTTGGGAATCAGGGCTTCCTCGGCTTTACAATAGAAAAAATTAACTAAAAAAGAATTTTTTTTACAAATGTATGGAGTGTTTATCTTAAATTGATTTCATAAATAAATCCTAACATGCGATGTTAATACATTTAGTTTTTATATGAGTTTTGTATACTCTTGATTTATCATGCTTTTTTAGATTATAATAAATATTTATACAGAAATAATGGATGTTCGTATTTCTACACATCGACTTCCTTTAGTATACATAATATATCCTTTATGAGTAAATTTTATATAATTCAACCTGTTATATGGGTTGATCGAATAATCAGCTGATTTGCTCAGTATTGATTCTAATAATTATCGATTTATCCAAGATCGACTAATTCTTTTCAAAATGTAAACAAATAATTCTAACCTCAATGTTCATGCATTTTATTTTTTATAATCCGCCAATAATAAGTAAGCCGCTTTATAATTTTTTGATCTTACCAATGGGTTCTCATAATTATTAAATCACAATTATACATGTTTTCTTATCATTGTTGATAATGCTATTACTCCTAATCGCTAATAATACTTGATTTAAGTTGATTTATCCTTTGAGTAGGTCTAACCTTCTTTCCAATTTTATAGTTCTATTACATTTCATTGGTTCATTTTAAAATATTTGGTGGTATTAATTTACCACGTGACAACGTGAGGTATCCAAAATTTTGCAAATGATCATTGTAAGTGATATAAATAAATAGCCTACATAGATTTCCTATTTTGATTGCGTATGAAATGGTGGATACAATGTGCACCTGACGCCGAAGCCCGTGTAATGCAGATATCAATATCACACACATACACTTGTATGCTTCTCATGGATGAATAATAATACTCTTAACGCCAATTGCATCGGGCGATGAGAGAATTAGATTATCAACCCTACAAACGGCCCAACCATGAAATGCCCAACTTCTCACCAGTACATCCATTTTAAGCATTTGTTGATTACTCTGGGCCGTTGGCCATTATTTTGAAAGGGTGATTTGAATCTATTACACCTCCAGCATACGCAGAGGGAGGCTGCAAATCGATGTTTCAATAATTGCAACCACTAAATTATGTTACATGATAATGATTATTACTATTCATCGATATTGAGTGTTTCAGGTTTCCCTCATGAATAGTGGTGAGAATAGTAATTTTTGGTGAATGATTGACAAATGATAAATCAATCATTGAGCACTACATTCACGAGAGAAGAAATAAGCACATCCATGTCCAGTTACCAACAAGCTATAAACACTGTTATAATTGATTCAGGTTTCAGCTGAAAGCATGTGTCACTCAATACTATTCATGTAAACCTATTTTTTTCATAGATGGTAAATGGAGGTAGACATGCCCCTCTTTAAATGCTGCGGCTTTCTACTGGAGATGGCAGTGATTTACATAATCAATTCGTAGGTTCCTATTTTAAAGGCGATAAAAGATAATTCGATATTCAATATCCATTCCCCACAACATATCCATATTTTTAAGAATTTTCACATGATAAAAGTGATTCATCATCATCTATCTGATTGTAAAATCATCAGGATTTCTCAAAGCGATTGGAAATGTTGGGAATGACGATTGTCTGAGATTCCATTTATTCCGCAAGTAGTTTTTGCTCGTGGGATTTGCAACAATACAGAATGATTCCGTCATTCACCTTGAGAAATTGAGCGTTGGCTGCTTGTATTGGATTGAAGCTCAGCTATTCCCGTTGGAGATTACAGAAATCCCTAGTTGCCCCTCTGCATCGGATGAGAATCCATCTCAAAAGTTTACTCATTCCTGCAAAAGGCTCGGAAAAAATCATTCTCCGACGATGAAACTATATATGAATTCAACATGGAGAAGTAAGTCATATTGATTCCAAGGTCGAGAATAATTGATTCTCGGTGTGTAATCACATCTTGAAGAGGAAAGGAAATATATTCTGTGAATAAGAATTGAGTTATTTTACTAAAACAGAAGAATTGAATTTTGAAAGCTTTTGACTCTCATTATGGAACTCTTATTATCAAGTGAAATACTGAAAAATCTTAGCTAGAGAGATATAAAATAGAGTATTGAATGACAACTGTTTTGGAATGGTGATCTGTGATTAGAAATGGGACTGTACCAAGCTGATCTACAATAAATTTATTTCAAAATCTGCTGTACTACATTCGCATGTTGCCTTTCGAGTGAGAACAAAAGATTCCATTTCCAATCTTGATACTCTATTTGTTTTTTTTTCTATTTCTTGTAAGCACAACACGTATCAGGAAATGTCCATCCAAGTCAGACAGCTACTCTCTCCGCTTTCCAATTGAACTGCCCCCACAAAACGGTTCTGACCTTTCCCCCTTTAGTAGAAAGGCTGCTTATTCTATTCCCCATTTCGCCTCGAAACGAAAATTGAATTTCTCTACTATTTTCATACTGGAGAAAACTTTCCAATATTATTAAAGAACATTGTCGAAACTGAATTGTTCAAGTGTGTAGATGTAATTGTAGAATTAATTATCCTAGAAACTATCAAATCAAATTGTCCTTGGATGGAAACTCATTTTGAATTCTCAACTTGAGAATTCGAATGTTATCATTCATATTTACAAATGATTTATTATTCAGAGATAATAATATACTTTATCTATATGTGTATGACTATTTCAAGTCACTCATGAATTATCATGCTTAATCAATCAAAAATAGATGCTTCAAATTTTTCCATTCATAAACATTATCGTTCATTTTCATAATCGAGATAATCAGCACATGATCAATCAATTCAACCTATGAATCAAACTCAAATATCATAGTAATTTTTTAAGAGATTGAACGCAAACTACCAATGTTCATCAATAATTTATCGAGGCCTGTAGGTTAATTTATCAATTAAATTATCGATAGATTATGTGAGCTGTCAGAAACAACAAGCAAACACATCCCATGCTAGTGACAAATGCTCTAAACAATCTGACATTACTGACGTTTGGAGAGGAAAATCATAGTGATTTTTTTCACGTATCAGTATAAGATTTAGCTTTATACTATATTATCAATATAATATAGCTTTATACTATATACAGTACATAGTAAATAGTCTAGTACAGTGTGGTTAGATTGATTTCATTTGCCAGTAGTATAGCTATATTGCCAGTAGTAGCATAGCTATTGATAATATACTGGATTGCAGACTTCTGAAAGCAGAGAGTAGAAGAATGTAGAAAGGTCAAACAAACGAGCAGTGACCAGCAATCACATGTTAAATGACAGCACAGAAATCTAATCAGAGCTGCAGCGACTCGCCCGTCCAATCAGACTACTCCGATCCAAACCTTTAAACTTCTCTCTCACATACAACCCACTATTGCATGTGAAAATCCTCTTGTATTGAGGTATACCTATAGATTGAGCAGGACTAAACTGTAACTTACCGTTAACGCATAGTGAGATGTTTCTTTTTTGTTTTTCGATAAGAATCAATTGCAATTAATTCATCAGTATTTCAATTAAAAATTCTTAGATGAAGACTCCATCAAGTATTTCGTCAAGTATTGAAATATTTCGTCAAGCGCACAGATTGGATTGTAGCATGTCATGACAACTGTCTTATGCCAATAAAATCCGTATTGGTTATAGATTTCCCAATGAGCTGTCTCAAACCTGCTGGAAATGACTCTCACCAGGTACTTTGAGATCTGAGTGCGATCCCTTTCTTAGAAAGTAGGAAATGAGCTTGATAGATGACTGCCATCGAAAATGTTTACACATTATCAGTGGAGTAGTAATATAAATGGTCTATTCCAAATTTACCCAACATTTCTAGATCATGATATTTTGTGAACAATTTCCAATAGACTCAGTGTTCTAAACAATAACATGGTATACAATCTGACATCACTAAAGATTGCAGAGGGAAATCTCAGTGATTTTTGTCACGCATCAATATGAGATCTATGCTTCATACTATATATACAGTACATAGTACATAGTCTAGTACAGTGTGGTTAGGTTTAACAATTTTGAAGTGGAAACATTTACTTTTTAGGAGTGACGACGTTTCGACCATTACAACGAGTCACAGGGTTAATTTCAGCAATTAACATTTCAACGAGAATCCTAACAACAACAACAACAACCTGTCGTTGGACATCTTCAGAGTCTGAAGATGACAAACAATAGTTCGAACGTCGTCACTGCTGGAAAGTGAGAATTCCCACTTCAAAAGTGATTTCAATTCAAAGTATGAATGATTCTGATATCCAGGTGGAAATATGAATGTATTTGTAATTATAACAAATCATCCTTTATAATATTCATTGGTTGATGAAGCTTCTTTTGTGCATCTCATTACCACAAAATTGTTCTAACAATATGACCAGCATAATTAGGTGTTAATATTCTCATTGAAATTTTGATTGCTGAAATGTATTCAGTGACTCGTTGAAATGATTCAATTGTTGAGACAGTAAAGCTCTGTAAGCAGCTTTTCACAGCTGTTGCACATGCGATTGAAAGCATTCATTGAATGCGCTATCGCTTGGAATGCGGCGCAGAAATTAGCTAGCAGTGAACAAAGCTATAAGTGGGTACGCAGCGCTGTGATATTAGGATGCTGCTGAATGCTGCACGTGTTGATAACGTGCTCAAACTCATGGCCTCCGAATCAGCTTATTAGCGTTCTTGGAGTTCTGATTGGACTCCCGAATAGGTTCCATGGCTTCGAAGTCGGATGAATAGAGAGATACTTGCAGAACACAGAGAGTGAACAATCTGGATGATCAAACAGACATGCTATCAATACCCCATTTCCTGACCTGAATCATAACCTGTTAACATTATTATTTATCTTCATTGATTCTAATCATAACATAGAAAAACGGAATACTTGAACGAATATTTGTTTACAGATGGAAATTACTGGGATATTGCAATTATTCATTAGAATTAATTATTATTAAACGAAAATCCAAATTGAATGCTGTAATTGTATGCTGTGTGCTTAAATGCTGTGGCTTCGTATAAAATGAGCGCTGCTATCCAGAGATTGTCAGTTTGGTGTAAGGGTAAGCATTCCTGACAGGCAATTAGGAGGTACTGGGTTCGACTCCCGGGCTGACAAATAATATAATTTTTGAATAGTAGCGATCATCGAGTTTTCATCTAGCTGTTTACCCTCTTACCAATATTTGCAGTAGCAGAAGTCCTCGGGGTGAATTACAGCATTTGATTTGGATTTTCGTTTAATAATAATGAATATTGGTTTGTCTCAGGTCATAATACCAACTAAATGTGTTTTTAATACTATTACAAACTTCCATAGGTGTTACAATACGTAGGATAATTATAATGATTCAATTCTATATCCAGTCAGTTGCATAACAATGATGCTTCAAATTGCTATGAAATTGTTTCTTATCATTATATACGATGTTTATCAAATTGGTAATGTTTGTTGATGGCAAATGAATTATATTGATGAAGTAATAGGAGTATTTAACAGTTTCTTTATTGGTTATTCCACCATTAATTACTTCATATTGAACTCGGTTATTATATGAAAATTCTGAATCACAGCATGGAGAGTTCCTGGAGGAAAATACAATAGCATACGAATGAACGTTGGCTGTATCATGAATATTGAGAATTTTCATCAACTATACAGGAAAAAAAAACAATTCTGAATTATGAAGAGTTTCAACTGGAGTCTCTCCATATTAAACTGCTCTGCCAGCCCAGAGTGAACGGATCGGTGAGCAATTGTTGCGAAACGAGCACCTGCGTCCTCATTCATATCTATCTTAATATATAATATGCTTTTTACGTATATATTCTCTTTTTGATCCCACATTCCATACCTATAAAACGAGAGAGGTGTATGAATTGTGCCATATAATTCTGTTTTAGTATCTCACGTACCGTATGAAAATTTCCTTCGCTGTTGATCGAAACTCCAGCTTCTCCTAAATTGACTTTTATGCAATAACTTGTGTGCCTTTAGAAAGATTGTACCACAAACAGACTATATTGCTTAAGTTTTCAATGTATTTTCAAATTCCAGTGAATATGCTTTGATGTTGTTGTTCTCTCTGCATTTCTTAAAAAAATATTATTAATAATGCCTCATATTGAAACGTCTTGTATCAGAATTTTTTTCAATCATTCCATGTTTTATGAATTGAGTGAATAGCTTCCATTATTGCGTTTTATTATATAAAGCATCTCTGGAATGAGAAAAATATTATTTGAAAAGTAGAAATTCCAACCTTTTTCAAAAACGTACCTGTCAACTTCAGGATGTAGTTTTCGTTGTGGAGATCAAACTTCATCCTATTTTCTCCCTCGTGTATGATGGATGAATCCTCTCAGCATAATCCCTTTATCCAGCGATTCAAGGTGAAGCCTACCTGGAGAAATTGCAATCAAGCAATCTAAGAATTATATAATTCCAATCTTAATGATAGTATTGATACTCACATAAATTTCAGTCATTTCAGTCATTCGAAGTGAATTTTGTGTATATTGTGATATAGGCTACACTACAGAATCCAGAAATTCAGAAATTATGTAATTAAATCTTAATTATAGAATTGATACTCCCACAAATGCATTAATGACTGATGCTAGAAAACATAAATGATTGCTCTCAGTCGTTGTGAAATTTGTGTATATTGTGATACACTACAGAAGACACTTTGATACTCGACATGCTATCTTTTGTAGTGTACAATCAACAACAGTTTGCTGAGATCAAAGCAATCTAGACGTCATGTAATTCAGATCTTAATGATAGAATTGATACTCCCATAAATTCATTATTGACTGATGCTAGAAAACATAAACAATTGCTCTCAGTCGATGTGAAATTTGTGTATATTGTGATACACTACAGAACACACTCTGATACTCTTAGTCATACTAGTTTTTGTTGTGTACCATCAACAACATTTTGCTGAGATCAAAGGTAAAACATACTGTGGACGGGCTGCAGCCTCTCAAATATTTATTCGCTCTCAAACTGGAGCTCCCGGCCAAATCGCGTTGAACAGAGTGTATCAATCCTGAGAGAATTTGCGTGTGTGGAGGAGTTGAATGGAATGGCGGGGCGGAACAGAACGCCGGGTGGCAGCAGAAGATTTACACGTAGAGGAGATTGACAGGCGACATTCGTCACCAGACAAATGGAGTGACCCGCAGGTATTTTTCTACCTCGGTTTCCAGCTCAATCTCGTATCCATCACGACATTTCTTCTTCATTCTCCCAGTTTCTTGGCAGGAAAAAGCAAGAGAAATTCTCTCATCTTATCCTTCCTGAGCAGACCTTCCGCTTTATAAACTGAGCTAAGTAATTGATTGCTCCCTGGGGAGGAACACGTGAAGCATGTGAAGCCTGAATTGTTGGCTTCAACATTCAAATCAAATGAGAACGGCTCTTATTTCTCTTGACATTTTTTCTCCGTGATAAATAATGGAGTAGATTACTTTTCACCTGAATCCTTTCTTGAACGATGAAGCTATCCTCTTGAACTCATTTAATAAAATTGAGATTGCAAGAAATACAAATAATATACTCTCATGTGTCGTATGGTCATTTTCAATCTCTGAAAGTGTTAAATTCCGAAGTAGTTGAGTGATAGAGCCCTACATTGCTGACCTCTCAAGAACCGAGAGTATAGAATGTACTCTCCACTCAGATATAGACAGTGCAACGTAAAAAATGCTTTCCGCCGATATTCATGAGTAGGAAGATAGAGTGAATCAATCATTTGATCACTTCCGTGATATTAGTTCTCTCAATATCCACTTTAAATGCACTTTTCACATGGATATTTTTCAAAGACATGCGCTTGAAAAATCAATGATATTGAATAGTTTTTGTTCACATTCTTTTTCATTGTGTACATAATACATTATGAAATGATAAGGGTACTCAGGAGAACAATTTCATGTTCAGTAAGGAAATGGTTCCATGAATTTTTCATTTCTTGTGTGGTTCAATCTCGGTGTTACTTTTCGTAGCTTCCAATCCAAGTTAATTTTTTTTGTGTAGCTTTTTCATGGTTATTTTATGCAGGTTCAATCTTAATCTTAGTTAATGCTAAATTTTACAGTTTTTGCTCAACTTTTATCTCAGGTAATGCTGAATTTTTTATGAAAAAGGATATTTGCCAATAGGGCGGAGGAATAAGGGATGAATGAATTCGTACATATCATTTCAAAGACAATTGTTGTAGATGGAAAAGTGATTGGGGATGATAAATTACTCACACTGCGCACAGGAGTATTGATATGAAAGTTTTTATCATTTGATCTCATTAATTATTGAATTGTGGTATACCTATGATTGATGTCAATTCGCCAGAGATGATTGTACATTCTTGTGTTGAATGAAAAAGGTGTAAGAGATTGGCTGGGTCGATAAGTATTTCAAGTGAGCTATTTCATTATTCAAAGTTTGAAGACTTATTTTAGAATAATGGTAGGTGGTTCAGTATCTCTACTGTGTAAGCCACCTATTGTTTTGATAATATTATTGTGCCCAGAAAATTAACATACATTCAAGTTCTTTCGAGAAATTCAGTCAGAGTCAGAGTCCCTGTTTTTCTAGTTCACCTTCAAGTAATAGACTAATGCTATCTCGGGTATACTTTGCTATTCCATTGTATTCAGAGACACAATCTGTGGCTGAAAAATAAGCAGAGATTCCAAGTCCAAAAACAAAACACGACCCTTTATCCTCTATTACGACGAAGGATTTCTGGGAAATAGATATTTTTTTCCAAAGAGGACGTATTGTGTGAGAAAACACTGTTTTCAAATGTCTCTTATTTCAAAACATTGTAATAAAGAGGCGGATTCCGGTTTCAGTTTCCTTTTTTATCCATTCATGGAAAATATATCTAAATGAATATCTGTTACCTGAGTGAGCATCAGAATCCAGAGTTTGATCCTGAAACAGGAGTGGAATGTTTTTATTCGCTTTAAGCTTCAGGGTAAAACATTCCTGTGAATTTATTAAATGATATTGTGATGCTGAAGAATCGAACACACAAAGTATCCTATATAGATTCATAAGATATTTGTTGTTGTTGTCACGTTATTCTTTATATTAAAATAACGATTAGCCTCCTGCTTGGCATCAGTCGGTAAAGCATGAGATTTAATATAATTAGGTCGTGGTTTTTCTAATAGTATTCAGTCTTAAAAAATCTTGATAGGCCTAGATATGGGCTTCTCCTATAACTCTTGTAATTCAATAAATAATAAGTATATATAAAAATGATACTTATACTATAGAGATGAGGAATAAAAAATAAATTGCACACCATGAAAATTTCACACATATATTACACAAATAATGCAAAGATCAATCGAGGCAAAAAATATATATAGAGCGATAAAAAATATAATATAAAAAAAATAGAACAATATTTGAAATCAATAAAAATATCACAGGCTAAACTTTATATTCTAGATTTGTGGCACGAATCATTACCATGTGCCTTTATCTTGAAATCATATGCATTCTTTTGCATGTAGCTGCGACATGTACTTGCTAATACTTGTCGACTTGGATAATTCAATCAAAAAAATATGTGCTCTAAGATCAGCTTGATAAATTAGCCACTAATAATCCAAATATATATATATATTAAAATCTCTAGTATTTAGTAGATTTATTTGTATCGAATATATATTTTCATCTCAGGGTGCAAGATTCGGCACCTGACGGAATAGGTAGAGCCATTCATCTAGTGAATTAGAACTATGATAAATTATCGCAAATTGTATTGCAAAAATTAAATATTGTATGCATACGTTTGATAGCCTAGATTTCGTACTTCTTTGATTAAATAGAAATTTCTAAAATATTGATCTATATATTTTTCTTTCAATTAAATACCTTTAATACTAATTTTTACTTGCGCAAGTATTACTCTTATTAATTTCTTAATTTATAATAACCCTTTCGGCGAGCTAGCTTTGATCATCAGATTACTTCGAAGCACTAGGGCGCCCATCACTAAATTCAAATTTAAATCACTCACGTGTCGAAAATCTTCTTGTAAGCCGCCGATGTCGATCCAACTCCATGTGGTCCGGGAATATGGTAGCCGGAATCGTCTCCTCCAGGGGGTTATAAATTTAATTAAAATGAAAAATGACTTCTGCTTCACAATGGCATCACGAAGTCTTTTAAGAAATTTAATAATTTACTTTAACTTTAACTTTTACAAAATCATTAGTAAGGTACTTCGCTCTAAAATATTTGGGGTCCTCTTATGGTGGCATCTGGCTGGCGAGTTCTGGTTCTTCCTTCTCAAGTTTTACAGATCCTCTTTCCGACTTTCAAATTAGCATAAAATTTAAATATCTCAATCCTCCGCCATTAAATTCAAATAGATCTTACAAAAAATGCCAAAATATTGCTTAGATTATATGATTAATAATTTCTTTGCATTCGAGCCATATCGATAACATAGATTACACAAATTTTTACACAAAATCTAGTACATTTATATAAATATATATAAATATTTTTGAATTGGCCTACAGTTGCCGCCTATTAACTGCCGTTTTACTATTGGTGCATGCAAATTTTATTCGGTATTCATGCGCCTGGTAACTCTTATTTCCTGAATACATTAAATTATTTTTGTTTGGTTTTTTATTTATGCTCTTTGCATGCTAGTTAATATTCTATACATTAATATTAATTCCATGCTACCTAATAATTAGCCACGTGGATGGGTGTTTTTTCATGTTGCACACCATCTGATTGCAATAAAGCTCTGCCAAGGGGTTTTGGTCAGATTCTACGTTCTTCGGTTTGATCGATCTCTAGGTCACCGATCCGTGAATACATCTACATAACCTCAATCTTCAAATATTTTATATAATAATCTATTTATGAGCAATAAACTTCCTTCAAATCCTTTTTAGGTTCTTGTACCATTTAGCCAGAACAAGCTGATGCTATCTAATCTTGGTTATTATCTGCTTGGCGATATTAGCCAATTACTTTATTTTTAGACCTATTACTATTTCTGTTAGGGTTTTTCATCTACCCAGATTTAAATATGTTACACGCGCCCCTGGGTTTGAATTCAAAAATATTTGAGAATCACAATGTTTTTAATGAAAACCCACCCTTCAATACATTGATATACACTATACTTTATTTATAAATTATACTCTCCTACTTCTATCACATTTCGCAGACATATTTGCTGCATCTCCTTTATACCTTTATCAAAAACAATAACAAATTCTCCTCTTCAACACACATAAAAATATCATAAATATAAACTTCTAAACGTACTCCTCCTGACACCATTTACAACACAGTAATTTTTGAATTCGCCGCTTGCAGGGCCGCCAACTTAACTACACACATTTCATAATTCTCACAAATGATTCCTTTTAGACAATAATTTCGATTCATAAACTTCTGGGCTTATATCTTATAGTATTTCTTAGGTCTTAATATAAATAATTTTCTATACATCAGGTACAATACTTTCTTTTGCTAATGGCTCTTTGGTTTTGGTAACTGGTATTCACTTTAAGTCTTTTTCAGGTAACAAACGTGGCATAATTAAAAGTAATAAATATAAAAACATATAAATAAATATATCGACATTAATAAATATAATAAATAACAATAATAAATAACTTTTTGGGTACAGTATTTCTTTTTATAAACATATGTTCAACAGACATTACATTCGTTTGATTTGGGTGGCTTTGGCCAGCTGGTCACTGGTTCTACAGAATTTGCTGTCGAGTTTCATAACTATTAACCTAACTGCTCAATTTTTTCTCTTAAAAAGGTAATTAACAAATTTTAATTTTATTATCCCCGCTTGTGTCCTTTTTTATCTGATGTATATAATTTAATTACATATTTAAAAATTGTTCTTTTTCTTATTGCAGGCTTCTAACGGCTGGAAAGAAATTAAACATTGGATTGTTGCCACGAGGTCCTATACCAAGATTAAATTTATTAAGGAAGGTTAGTAATCGGTTTGATAATAATGTTTTCCTTGATTTCTTATCATATTTATTTCAAATTCTGTGATATGGTATGTAGAAATTTCGTAGCTTTCCCGTATCTTTTGGCTTTCTGCTTGTAGCTATACTGTAGGCCGGTTGGTTATCTACTGTCCGGTTGTTGAGGCTGTCCTAATTGATAATTTTTCTTCATGAATATAAAACCCCGGTATCTTGTATACTTTTTTAAACAATTCCTTGATTCATTAATTGTAGTTCCTTTCAATCCATTCCAATCATCCTGTAATTTTAATTCACCTTTCCTCTTATTTTCATTTAATGTTCTTGATCTCAGTTCATTATAACTCCTTATGCCCGCAACAATAAACATTTTTATAATATTAAATTTCCAATTATCAATCATAGATTCATTTATCAATAATAATACAATATTTTCCATTATATCTGCAACACACTCTTTTATTAATATCACAGCTATTATAACAAATAGTATACAATATATAAGGAACATTTATTATCTCCTTAATAGTATAACCTCTCAACATATAGCCAGGTACTTCCACTTTCTTAATATTATTTTTTAATTCTTTCACTCTTCCTAGACACCGTTTATCCTTCATCAGTCTCAATAAGTAGTCCACTCCATTATTTTCCCGGCATGAATCCATAATATTATTCCTATCAGTTCCGTTTCTGTCATATTCCTTTGGCCTATTTTTCCGGTCACATCGCTGATTGGCTCTCTTAAAACGTATGTGCCGCGGATGCACGCCGTCGGTCCGCTCCTGTCCTCCATCCTGGTCTCGGTCCGGTGTCTTCTTCGGGCGTTTGAACCGTGCATGCGGCTTCCATCGGCGCGCGCGGTTCCTCCTTCGTCGCTTCTTCCGCCTCCGGGCCTTATGATGCATGCCTCTTTTCTCCTGCATGTTATCCTCCTCGTCCTGATGTCGGCTGGGTGTCCTCGGGCGCTTCCGTCTCCGGGCCTTGCGATGGTCGCTCCTCTTGTCCGGTAGTCCGTCCTCCCTGGTGTCATCCTCCTGGTCCTCCATCCTGGGTTCCTTGGGGTGCTGTGGGGTCGAATGATGCGCGGGTGCGGTGTGCAGATACATGGTGGCGGTCTCTTGATGTGCGGGCTGCTCTTCCTGCAGTGATGGGTCTTCGGCGGGAAACAATATACTTAAAATGGGTTGTTGCTTGCGGCTGGTTTTTAATTGCATGGTGGGCGGCGGTTTTTTGTGGTGGTTTATCTGGTGTTGGCTTTTGTTCTCCTAATAATATTTTCGGTGGATCATTTCTAAAGGTGGTGTATGATGTTAAAATATTTAGATTTTCTTTGTTTGTTTCATTGGAGCTTGTAGGTGTTATCTCGGGGGTATCATATAGTCCTGGTTTATTAGCTGTAGTTTTCTGTATCTCTGGTGGCGGGTCGTTGGGTGCTGGGTTCCGTGTTTTTTGTTGATTTAGTCCTGTTGCATGCGCTATGGTGTAGTTTGTATTTATTTGATGAGGTGGCGGTTTGTAGTTTCTATTATAATTATTCTGAGTGTAATCATTTTTTGTGTTAAATCGATCACGGCCATAATAATAATTTCTTTTATAGGTTAGCTGTGGATAATGGTTTGTTTGACGATTCTGAAAACTTCTATTATTCCAGCTGTTATTTTGATTATGATTATAGCGGCGTTTAAATTGAGGGGTAGATCGTGAGCAATCATATGGTACTGATTCATAGGCTTGGCTGGTGTACTGATTAATTTTTGAATTAGGTTGATTCTGTGCATACATTTGATCTGACCTGTGATTTGATATTGCCATCATAGATTGTATATTGTATAAATAATCTATCAGCTGTTTGCAACTAGTTATTGGCTGTGTACCCAATGCTGTTCTGACTTGGAAAGGTAGCTTTTTTACGATTATATTTGCTAAAACTGAATCACACATTGGCTCATCTAATTGAGCATTTTTCAGTTTAAGGGTATTAACAAAATTGATGGATGTGTCGTCTGTCCTAGAATTAAACTCAGAAGCAATGATATTGGCTAGTGCATCCATTTGTCTATTTTTACTCCAATATTGTTCCAGGAAAGCTGCACTGAACTCGTCTAGCGTCCTGAATTCGTGATTATGGAGCTGGAAGAACATCAGAGGTTCACCGCTTAACAAACTGGATAATCGAAGACGCCAAAAATTCCAAGAGGTGGGTGTTAATGATTGAACTAGTTTTATCTGATCTATAAATTCTTTAGGTTGGAGATAGCGGTCTGTATTGTCAAAACGGCCTAATTCATTGAAACTGTGTAGTGAATCAAACGTTGCTATGGGAATAGGCTCTATATTCTCGTGCGGAAATTGATGTATTTGATTTTCAAGTTGTACTAACTTCTCTTGGGCCTGTTTCCAATGACTAGAAGCTTCTGTTTCATTATCTACTACTTCGGCATTTAATTCAGATGAAAATAATTGCTGTTCTCCAACGGCTGTCTCCAATGAATTAAGTTGTACTTTGTTTTGATTTATATCAGAATTTAGGTGAGCTATTTGTGTAGATTTACTATTCTGTTGTTTATTTATGGAAATAAGTTGACTATTGTTCCTGTTTGTAGCTATTTCATGAATTTGTGAAGTGTTTTGTGCTGGTAGGTTATCTATTCTTTCCGCAGTCTCCTTACCCATTCTTACCGATGTATCCTTCAGTGATTCCCGCATTTCCTTCATTTCCGCCTTTAAGTTCTTCATTACTGTGGTCATTGTTTTTTCTAAACTATTAGAAAATGACTTGATCATCCCCTCTACTATAACCCTCCTTATTGCTTCTTGGGAGACATTTAACGGTTTATTACTGTTCACAGGATTCTTGGCGGTGATTGAAGATATCTGGGCGTTGGACTCCATCGCGCCCCCCTCAGCGTCGATCTCCGCTACTATCGCCGTCTGCAGTGTGTCTGCTACCTTACTTTGCGTGGACGAAAAGAGACTCATATTTTAAAAATGGATTAAGTGTCAAGTGTTTGTTAAAAAAGTGAAAGTTTTGGCCAACAAGGCATTAATAAGGACACAAATGAGGATAGGCCTATGAACATTACAAGCCAGGTAACCTATTTATTACTTAAGCTCTTATAATATAATAATACTATTCATTGATTTCTGACTAGCAGTTTAGGCCCATAAAATATAATAGCTCTCTCTATAAAATATATTTTCTTTTTTACAATAACAATAATAAAAAATTTTCTTTAAAACATATAATTTCTCTTTATTCAAAGCTATTGATTCCCCAAAAAGTAATACAAATTTTACTTCACCAGTTTTCCTCAATACTCGTATAAGTTATCTATAATTTTCAATATGGTTATTGACTTAATTTCAAATAATTATTCAATGAGCTTGGCTCTCATCATCAGTCCCACGTTGGCACGGCATGTCTTTCTGTCGTATCCGTGGCCCCACGTTGGGCGCCATGTCTTTCTGTCACGTTATTCTTTATATTAAAATAACGATTAGCCTCCTGCTTGGCATCAGTCGGTAAAGCATGAGATTTAATATAATTAGGTCGTGGTTTTTCTAATAGTATTCAGTCTTAAAAAATCTTGATAGGCCTAGATATGGGCTTCTCCTATAACTCTTGTAATTCAATAAATAATAAGTATATATAAAAATGATACTTATACTATAGAGATGAGGAATAAAAAATAAATTGCACACCATGAAAATTTCACACATATATTACACAAATAATGCAAAGATCAATCGAGGCAAAAAATATATATAGAGCGATAAAAAATATAATATAAAAAAATAGAACAATATTTGAAATCAATAAAAATATCACAGGCTAAACTTTATATTCTAGATTTGTGGCACGAATCATTACCATGTGCCTTTATCTTGAAATCATATGCATTCTTTTGCATGTAGCTGCGACATGTACTTGCTAATACTTGTCGACTTGGATAATTCAATCAAAAATATGTGCTCTAAGATCAGCTTGATAAATTAGCCACTAATAATCCAAATATATATATATATTAAAATCTCTAGTATTTAGTAGATTTATTTGTATCGAATATATATTTTCATCTCAGGGTGCAAGATTCGGCACCTGACGGAATAGGTAGAGCCATTCATCTAGTGAATTAGAACTATGATAAATTATCGCAAATTGTATTGCAAAAATTAAATATTGTATGCATACGTTTGATAGCCTAGATTTCGTACTTCTTTGATTAAATAGAAATTTCTAAAAATATTGATCTATATATTTTTCTTTCAATTAAATACCTTTAATACTAATTTTTACTTGCGCAAGTATTACTCTTATTAATTTCTTAATTTATAATAACCCTTTCGGCGAGCTAGCTTTGATCATCAGATTACTTCGAAGCACTAGGGCGCCCATCACTAAATTCAAATTTAAATCACTCACGTGTCGAAAATCTTCTTGTAAGCCGCCGATGTCGATCCAACTCCATGTGGTCCGGGAATATGGTAGCCGGAATCGTCTCCTCCAGGGGGTTATAAATTTAATTAAAATGAAAAATGACTTCTGCTTCACAATGGCATCACGAAGTCTTTTAAGAAATTTAATAATTTACTTTAACTTTAACTTTTACAAAATCATTAGTAAGGTACTTCGCTCTAAAATATTTGGGGTCCTCTTATGGTGGCATCTGGCTGGCGAGTTCTGGTTCTTCCTTCTCAAGTTTTACAGATCCTCTTTCCGACTTTCAAATTAGCATAAAATTTAAATATCTCAATCCTCCGCCATTAAATTCAAATAGATCTTACAAAAAATGCCAAAATATTGCTTAGATTATATGATTAATAATTTCTTTGCATTCGAGCCATATCGATAACATAGATTACACAAATTTTTACACAAAATCTAGTACATTTATATAAATATATATAAATATTTTTGAATTGGCCTACAGTTGCCGCCTATTAACTGCCGTTTTACTATTGGTGCATGCAAATTTTATTCGGTATTCATGCGCCTGGTAACTCTTATTTCCTGAATACATTAAATTATTTTTATTTGGTTTTTTATTTATGCTCTTTGCATGCTAGTTAATATTCTATACATTAATATTAATTCCATGCTACCTAATAATTAGCCACGTGGATGGGTGTTTTTTCATGTTGCACACCATCTGATTGCAATAAAGCTCTGCCAAGGGGTTTTGGTCAGATTCTACGTTCTTCGGTTTGATCGATCTCTAGGTCACCGATCCGTGAATACATCTACATAACCTCAATCTTCAAATATTTTATATAATAATCTATTTATGAGCAATAAACTTCCTTCAAATCCTTTTTAGGTTCTTGTACCATTTAGCCAGAACAAGCTGATGCTATCTAATCTTGGTTATTATCTGCTTGGCGATATTAGCCAATTACTTTATTTTTAGACCTATTACTATTTCTGTTAGGGTTTTTCATCTACCCAGATTTAAATATGTTACATTGTCCAAGAGAATTCAGAACCAACCCAGAAAACCAAGCCAATGAGAATAAAACTGATTCAAGAACTTCCAGAGCAATGAAAACTTCTATGAGCATTTCACTGTCGTGATAAATTCTGAATTGAGGTATTTAGTTTTATCCTTGTTTTGGCTCTCCAATGCTGTATAGGATCAATCAAGGTAAATTTCACGCTGATCCAGGATTAGCGTTGAGCTGAGTAAGTATTATCAGCCAATTATACATGCGCTACGGTTTTTGATTCAAGGTGTTGCGACAAGATTATCCAAATAATACGCTCATCTAACTTCTTCCTATTCAGCTTCAGTCTGAGCTTAAAGCTTGAAGAAAGTTGTGTATATGAATGCACTTCATATTACTCTCTTGATCAACAATAATATTATTTATTACTCTCATCTCAAAACTTCTTCTCTATTCTATTCAACCTACATAACAAGATGATGACCATATATGAGATTTTTGCTTGTGCGTGGGTAGTGAAAAGTGCGTGGACGATTTGATGAGATGATCAAACGTCCATGCTCAGCGGCGGGATTTGAACCCACGACCAGGTAGCGCTAGCAGGCTGAAGCGTGCAACGCCTCATGAGGCGTTGACGCATGCGTAGACGCATGCGTCTCGGCTATCCTGACTTGCTATAATATACATTCCAACATACGTGAGAAAATACTCAACTTGAGTGAGATGCATCCCGCACTAATTTTTGGAAAATAGCACCTGTTGTTATCATCATTATCATTCTTAGGTCCTCCAAGATTTAATTAAGATTGAAATTTGAACATGTATTCCATATGAATGAAAAACTATGCTCCAATTCGAATAGAAGAAGAACGTGAAGCTTGTTTCAGGAGATGATGAAATGTTATGAATTCCTGTTGTTTTTGGAGCCACCTCACTCCAATGAGGATCAAATTCAATGATATGATTTACGAACTTTAACGAGATTGTAGTTTGTTGAGTAAATAAAACAATAGACTGGATTGTTTGATTTTGTATTCTGGTGATATCATGTTCAGAGGATTTCACTAGTGTTCTATTGTTACTAATCAGTACTAAACACATCAACGACATGTAAAGCCACAAATTGTTAATTTATTGAGGAAGTGATACCATACATAATTATAATCAAGTATTAAGCTAGAATACAACTGCAGAGCCACCAACCACACTTCAAAGTTTCAGACCTTCCCATTCCATCAGCCTCTCGCATTTTAGATCAAATAGAATTTCCAGAGGCGTGGATTGTACAACAAACTGGAGAGTTAGGCCATAATTAAAAAGTAATAATGCTCACCCGGCTCCTGGTTTGCTAGGATGCATGAAACAAAACACTTCAGCGAAAAGCTCGTTTGAATATTATATGAACAAAAACACTAAGAAATTCAATATGACCTAACTTTCTGCCAGGGAAGAGAAGCAAAATTTATTAATGTTTTAGCAGAGCGTTGAATTTGTTGGCAACTGTTTAAGCGTTTATAGAGTTGCATTAACTTACTAAGCATCAAGTTAATTGTACGGCTACAAGAATAATTAATATGAGGAGCAGTACTGTTTTCATAACTATGAAATAATTTGCGATACAAATGATAAATTTCTAATTGGAAAGTGATAGCCAGAGAGTCATTCGTGGTGATTGGGAGGAGCTGTTTCATTTGTTATTCTCGACAAGAATAATATTGAAATCAATGTTATCATTTGCCTGGGACTGAGAAACTTATTCAACAAACCCCTCTATTCCATTTCAATGTTCCACGAACGATAAATGTAGAATGGTTGTATTATTTCAACTAAAAAGTAATCAGATTTATGATTTTGTAGCCGTGCGATTTAGCTGGAAATCAAAATTGACGAGCTTCAACGAGTGGAAAGGTCAAAGTGATGATTTCAATAGCTTTGTAAACCTTTCCTCACTCATTAATGTTGATATTGAAAAAGCTTACAAACAGACCAGAGAATTTTCATCATAGAACACCAGCCACGTGCAAATGAACTTAATATATATTGAAAGCGAATAATATAGTGTGGCAAGGGCTATTTCATATTCAAGAGCATGATGAAAAGAGAATATACAGTATATAGTTATGGAATAGATATATGAAGATAATAAAGAATGGTTCACTGGGATTTGGATTGTCATGATAGTCTACGTGAACCGAGATATTGCTAATTGATATTGATTTTGATTGTTGGTTGAGTTCGATTATTGATCGAGGAATTTAGTCGTCTCTGAATATATACCTAGTGAACTGTTTTCAACCTCTTGAATACGCAATAGCCCTATCAACACTATAGAATATAGTACTAGAATAATATATAGTATACTACTAATATACAACTACAACACTATAGAACTTTGAATATTAATTTATAAAGTACTATGGTATATTAGGAATGATAATTGCTTTGTATGAGACGATAAAAAACTTCACATGAAGTTTCCCGTCCAAGCCAAAATCACAACTGTTGGTTCAAATCTAGTATTATTGGGTTTTCATCAAAAGTTTATCTTTCTCACTTCTATATGCTCATATTTTTGGATAAATCCATTGTTTTAAGAGCAAATCCCGATGAACAGTTCATTTTTCCTATAATAATGATAAGTGGAGGTACTTGGGATACAATTTCAAATTTTACATGTGGAAGTCTATTCCATGATGATTGATGAATGTCGTGCTCTTTATTGCCATGAATTAGAAGAAATTTGGCTTAATTCAGGAATAACTACAGTTGTTTGTTATGAGTTTCGAATTGGCTTTAACGTTTAGAAATACAAATGGAGATAACTATGATAAATGATATAATTATTTACTTCTTTATCATTCTCAAACTTATTTGAACATTATTCTATCCTACTATCGTATTCTAATGAGCTTCATGTATGAAACATTCAAATGAATTATGATAGAAATACTCCAATGTTGAAGAATTGAGAATTTTTCACATAGAAGTATTCTTATCATATAATTCATATCAAGTAGGAGAAGAGGAGAATGAATAATCAACTACAACTCAATTTATACTTCAAAAACATCCTGCTAGCTTTCTATTCACCTATTGGAGTATTGTAACACAATAAATGATTTTATACCAAGTATTGCTCTTGACTTTAAACGAAAAGCAACTTACATATATCAATATTGTGATCACAATTTGTTTGTAATGCAACAGAGGATATTTATTTTGTGTAATCTTGCTTGACTGTATTCATCGACTTCTATCAGTTTTTGATGATGGCGATGAATAATTTGTAGGCCGGTGGAATTGGCTCGCTTTGCCAGGAAATGAGTGGGCCGCTTCCTAAATGACCTCATCGTATGCTACTCACATCCGAGCCGAGGCTCGGTTCGCAATGTATGCATTATTCGCTGGATAGGCTCACTACCCTATCTATACAAGCTCAAGCTGACCCGCCAGCTCATAGGGTGCTCACTCACTCACTGTCCGTCCAAGATCGACTCACGGCCATGAATTATCCGATCAACCACTGATCCCAACTTGTCCACTCTGCGCTTTGCAACTTTCAGTCACGGAAGCGATTGATTGAAAAATGCACGGGATAGGGTTACCACGCTTTCTCATAGTTCAGTTGCCCAGCTACTTGCTTGTCGTGCAGTATTGGTATTGATGTGTCAAGTGAGAGACAGAACTGAGGATATACATGGAGCTCGTATATCCAGGAATGATCCACAGTCGGAATCGTTTTTGAAAATTGTACTCAGTTTCTTACCGAGGCAATGAGATAGAGTAAGCTGTAAATAAAAGTTGAAATGCTTTGTACTTCTTAGATTAATCACAATTTTCTAACTAGTTATTGTCATTGTGTATGACATCAATCCATAACTCATCCATTAATGTGTTGAATGAGTCTTATTATTGTTATTTTAAAAGTTTAATGGTTCCAGTTCTTCTGAATTCTGTGATAAACAATATTGAATTAGTGTTTTCATAAATGCTATAGCAGTTGAGAATAGTGAAGTGGGTTTCTATAGGATTACTGATAGAAAAAATATAACTCTGTTATAGTTGAGACACTGTGTTACTTGTAAATATTTGAAAAAACTCTTACTTTTCTTGGAGTATTGAGGAATACATTTCACTCCTGAAGAGGAGCTTCATCAGCCTGACACCAGGGGCGCTTGCTCTTATGGGTTGGACTGTGTGGCCAAAATGTGGGGAAATATTACATTTGATTTGAAGTTAATTTGATCATTTAATAAGTTGGATTTGTCATTTTTCCAACTTATGACAACTGTCATTTGTCAATCCAACTTATTTAATGATCAACTTAACTTCAAATCAAATGTAATATTTTCCCTCATTTTGGCCACACAGTTCAACCCAAATGAGCAAGCGCCCCTGGTGTCAATATAATATAATATAATAATATAAATAATATTATAGCATTAATATAATATATAATAATAATTTTATTATAATAATATAATATAATAGAGCATAATATTTCATATTATTAAACTATAATATACTTTTTTTTTGAATAATTGACTGCAGCTGATCATGAATCCAAAATATGAATGTTACTAGTAATTCTATGAGAAGACTATGAAGTGACCATGTAGAGATAAATAAAGAATAGTGGAGTGGTTTCAAATATATGAAATTGAAATACTGGACTGAATATGTCACTATTTCCGTATTTCGTCACAAGAGGTTTCATAAATCTATCATCATTGCTACAGAGTAGAGTAAATATTATTCTTATTCAGAAGCAAATCACTTAAAAAGTTTTTCATTTGAAAGTTCACAGTCATCCTGTCTCCTTGTGATTCCAATCAATGAACCTTCGAGGAATACACATTCGACAAAATTGATTTCATCATTTCACTGAAAGTGTTAATTTTGTTGGAATGATCGAAGTCGATTTAAAATACTTGTGCAATAATGTCTAGACAAATTCTACTCGATTATTTCTCAGAATAGTATGAGTAAAGTTGCATTGTTTTAGTGAATCTCTCAACTGTCCTACGAAATTTAATCGCTAATAACTTCTATGTAATTATTATCAGCAATCAGTACCAGCGTTTCCGATCAACACAGTTTCCGTTTGTTGAAAGGTCCAGAGGACCTCAATTAATCCTTGTGTAAGTTCCGGAGCATTACAAGCCTCTCCGGTTCGGATAGTTTCTATCGCCTGCAGCCGCGCTACAAACTTTGCTCGGCAAAATCAATTGGTCAAGTGACTCACGAAAAATCTCCGTACTTCCCAATGGGCTCTTAGGAAGCACTCAGCATCTTTTTCTTGGTCCATCACCCTTAATTTGTAACTGGCTACAAAAGTTTCGAACTTTTTCCGAACCTTGACTTTTTCTCGATCACCAAGTCCCGTTTTAAAGAGTCTCAGGATGATCCCGAAATTGGCTAGTTTGATGTTCATCCTCAGAAGCCTAGAACTTTTCCACAAAGTATGTCATTATTGGAAAGCTATCTCGTCCTTTCAAGCCTTTAATTCAGATTCAAAGTGTACTTTATCAATTTACCCACAACATGGTTTTAGTCAAGTTGCTGCAGAAATAAGCTTATTGATCCTATTAACTGAATACTACAAGCAAACTTTCTGAAACAACGATAATAATATCTCCGCTTGAACTCAGTTTAACTTTTGTTCACCAATATCCAGCATTTCCATGACCATGATCTGATCTGATCCACATGTATGAGCCTGAAATTGAAATATTTAAAATTCGAATTTATTCATTCACAATACTATTTGAATAAAAACAGATTATTTTGAAATACCTCTAGTTGTTTGCTATTGGAGGTATTTAGAAAAAATACATTTGAAGCTGCTAGGCTACAATATCTTGATCATTATTATCACATGTTGGAGATATGTTGATGTTATCGATTGACGGACTATTAGAGAGGACTACGAGTATTATCTGAAAGAATAACAAATAATTAACAAATTTGGGAGCATCATCACTAATTATTAAACACTTCAGTAGAAATACAAACTCATTGTTTACCCTGCGAACCCTTGTGTTGATAATACCCTGTTATTGCTGTTGTTGTTGATATTGTTTGGTGGTTGTTGGCGGTGGTGTACTTGTCGATAAAATGGTTATCTGCAGTACGAAGCTGTGAAAGATGGACTCTTAGCATGCTTTTGCCAGTCCATAGTTGGGATACCATCTGCTCATATTGTCCAGCTAATTGCTTGCGGCTATAATCTCTAACCGATTAATTTATCTCCAGCACGGGCACGGGATGAGGAAGAATTAATTCTGGCCATCGAATAGCTAAGACAGATTTATACTCGATCGAATACTCGCTGTAGAATGTGCCACTCATTACCAGGGATTCCCTCGTCGATTTGGCTCTACTTGGTTTCGTTCCTCTCTCAAGAGGAGAATAGATCATTCATTATCAAGGATCAACCTTCTTATCACCATTAGTGAATAAACAGAGTCAAATATAATTCCAATTCAAGTAATTTGTATTCGATGAAACATTTGAATTGCAAGAAAAACTTCCGGCGCTTGTAATATCTCATCTCTCATCACTCATCCTGGTTAGCTTATTGCTACCAAGCTATCAATGCCTGTTACTCTTCCCTTGTACTATTTCAAAGACATTCAATAATTCATAATATAAAATTACAGTTCAAGGCAATATTTCATTTGAGATGCTATTTGCTGGTCTTAATGTCAAAATTATAAGAACTGAATGCAACCACATTATAAGAACTGAACTGCGGTGGGAATTGAACCGTGTTAGATTTTTTAGTCATATCTTTTTGGCTAAGAATTTGAGATTATATTTCTTTCAATTGTTTTATGTGTTAGTATTGTTGTATGTAAACATGCCTCAACAGCATGTAGTACAACAACTCTAGTTCTTGCTCACAAGAAGTTCAGTACACATGTAGTATAGTTTTCCTATTTCCTAGATCTGTTCCCTATAGTGGTTTGAGAATAATTATTTCGTCTATTCAGATTACTTTGTCGTAGTCGACGTGTTGCAATCAAGTCAGATACTTATTAATCCTAGATGGAGCCACATGATGAGCTTAGTTAGTTAGTGATAGGCTGTTAATTATTTGAGATCAATGTGCAACAGTTTGAAGAGCTCAGTGAGTTCACAGTTGGGAGTTGTAGCCCTGTGTGAGGGAGTTGTGGGATGAGGGGTGACGGGGTGCTCAGCCTAATCCTCAAATCCTGTTTTGAACTTTGTACAAGCGCGGTTCACCTGCAACTTAAACTCGTATCTGGCCTGCGGCTTTCTCCTTTCACGATTAGCATTCTGCTTTCAACCGGAAATGACAGAGGAAGTCATTCCGCCAAATTCAACTCACAACTCAAAACTACTTGAAAATTGGTGTGTAGTCAAATTTGAAATTACCCACTCACTAACTGCTTGATTCAATATTTGTCACCACATGCACCTCAATAGGAATTCGTGGAACCGCGTTATCGAATTATCATCCTCACTTTGTCAGAATCCGTGCTATGAATAAATTCAATTTCACTTCTCAACTTTAGAATAATGCTAATGAATTCAGTTAACTGGCGAATCCAATCTCCTTCAAACAATAAATTATAGGAATTATTCATGTAATTTTTGAATCAATACGACCAATTATCAATTGAAATCTGGCACTGATGATAATATATCGATAGGAAATGTTAAGATCCATTCATGCACCTGTTACTTCCGTTGCAAGAGTGACCACTTGAAGAGACGACTCCTCTTGATGTCTTTTATGAGCTTCAATATCGCTTCTCGGTGTTTCGCAACTCTCCTTAAGCTGTAGGTCCACTCATCTCCAGTCGTTTATTAATGGGAAAAATATTAAATCCTTCCCTGAGAGTCGACAATAATTTATCGAAACATCGCTGACTCGTGTAGTTACATTACAATATCATATAATAGATATTCAAGTTGCATTCATCTTTATTCTAATCAATAATTTTCGAAACTTTGTAAAATTGATTGATGCCATTCATTGTAAATTTGTGAATATTGTAACTCAGTTGGATGAAGCACTTCAATATAATCTAATACTGTATTATAATCATTCGTCTCATCACCAACGCACATACCTAGAGCTCATGTGGGCATCACCCTCACCACGATTTTTTCTCAGCAATCAATCAATTGAGATGAAGAACTAGTCAACATATAAACGTATCACAAAACAATATTCGAAAACACTTTCCACGAATAATATTCGATGAGAAACATGAATTATCTACTCTATACTACAAGAAGTGATAAAATTCAATGATATTTTAGTGGAAGTAATCTTTTCATCAACTTGAATCAATTTGACAGAAACTGTCTGAGCGATTTAGGTATAAATCAAGCCAAACCTTGGTCTCGACGCACAATTTCAAAGTTCTGCTCTGGAACATTGAAATTGAACAATAAATCTCTGACAGCTTGAATCCTGCCGCAAGAGTATCATGAACCCGAAACATGGTCTGTGGTGACCGCTCGAGCACAACGCAAACGCAAACGCACTCTCCTATTCGGTCTCACATGGCGCTCAATACGTCACTGCTGAATTGAGACAATGCAAAATGTGGGTTCGATGATAAGAAGAGAAACGTGATAAGAAGGGATTTGAAATCTGACAAGGAATTTCGATTGCTCATCAGAACTATTACATGGATTCCCTCAGTACAGATCAATCAATTCACGTATTCAAGAATTCAACCTACTTCTATCTCCATTGCACAATGTAGGAATCATACATCAATAATTCATGACAAAATAATTGGTGACAGTGAATTTCCAATAGAATTTTCCTGATTATTCCCCTATTTTTCAATGATTGAATTTGTGGGGTCACTGGTTGTGACGGAGTACTAATTACCTGCGTATGATATTATTATGTCTTGAGCTGCTTGAGGCACTGGAGAAGGAGCCCTTATGTTATTTCCTTTGTGCTTGAGGCTATCGATATCCCTGAACCAACAGAAGTCGAATTCGTTATCTTGTAGCTTCCCTTATAAAAACTTAAACAGAGTAGAAGAAGCTTCTTCAGTTTTTTAATCCCTCGGCTGAACTGTAACAATAAACATTCACTTTCATGGCAAAATCATTTGAACAAAGAGTGTTTGTGGAAGATACAGAGGGAGACACAAAGTCAATAGAGTGAGGCGGATGGAGGATTGCAAAACAGACAGACTGAAAACTGAATAGTGTCAGTCGGACTGGGATCTCATCTACAAATGAAAAAGTGAGGAAAAATCGAACAAAAGTTTTGAAAAAGTCTGTTGGGAGAACTGAACAAACTAGTGCTACTAAGACCGTGTAATTATGTAACAGGATGCTCTCAAAACAATGAGCACTGGAATGAATTTCGACGCCACTGTCACTACCAAACATTGTCTCTTTCTAATCCTGGAAGCAGAGATGAAATTTACGTTCATGACATGGAAGCTACACCATTCTTGTCGGTTGCAAGATTTTTTTTCATTCCAATTAGATTACATGATGAGATAGACACAAAATAGTGAAGCCCTGAAAAACCGGAAAAGTAACATTTAAATTATGGACCTCAGAGTTTTCCATTTTATAATTCAAGTCTAATGGATCATTATAATTCACAGTCTGCCAAGCTTCCAATAATAAACTTCAGATAAATCTATACTCTAATAAAGTAAAGAACTGGATTTTTGACGTACAGGAAAGGAAAATATTTTGAATGACACATCTTAATGTCTGAACTATATTATGTCAAGTTTTAAGATAGACTTTGCGGAACACGCTTTACCTGCTAGTCATCAATATACTGAGATTGAATGAACAATGATTATTCAGCTCGATTGGCTTACTAGTATTTATTTAAGTTTTTTCAGTGATGATATTCAATTTTTAATGCTAGTTTAATTATGTTATCTATGTTTCCAGAGCAAATCACTCCAGTGTTTTCTAGGGAAGATTTCTCAATCTAAAAAAAAACTCCAAGCCGGAAACTTCTGATCACCGTGTAAGGTCTCGCTAATATTGGAGGAGCAGCGAATACAGGAATGGATAGACGTGAATGAAGCACCCTCCAAGAAAATAGCGCCATCGTGTTGAGCTGATAATTTCGGTGTCAGTGGAATGGAGCTCTCAGCCGATCTGTCTCTCGAAGGCTCAACGATGACAGGCTATATATTATGATTATGAGATCCATCAATCCAAATGAAACTCAGCGATCATCTGCCTCCCTACCCTCCCTAACCACCCTCCCACGCTTGCAAATGCCGGCCCGTTTTCCCAGCAACGATACGAAACTGCAGTTTCAAAGGACACCCCTTCTCTTCTTCTCTGGCTGGGCAATAAAATGAACAGGCTTAAAATATGCTGCAATATTAATCTTCGTCTTTACCGAGAAAAATGAAATGTTTCTCGTTTACTGCCTGGAGCGTAGTGGAATTATTGCAATGAAAGAGTTTCAGATTCTTCGAAGAGTGCGGAAATAAAAAATTTGTTCAATTTCAATATCGAACAATTCTCGGAAAAGATTACACTCGATTGATGTAGCCTTATTTCCATATTTGAACACTATATTTCTATTGTTTTATTTCCAGTGTGCTCTACCAGAGGAAACATATACATAGAAATAAATAAAGAAATAAAATAATAGAAATACAAATCTCAGTACCCTTTTGAATAATTTTTTCATACATGTTTAATGTCCGAAACATGTTGCGATAAAATAATTCGAAAAGGTACTGAGATTTGTATTTTTATTTATATAAAAAGTAGCCCTAAATGGAAAAGACATAAGATATTATATGGTATGGGGCGTTTATTTCACTGTTAACTCAAGCCGATAGTCCTAGTAATTCTTTTTCGTGAAGATATGTGACGCTGGTCACACTCTCATACGGTTAGAACAGTAATGATTGACATTAGTTGACAATAATCGGCTGATGTATCAGAAATTGGCTTGAAATTTTGAGCATGAAACACCATGGGATATCTTCTTATACTATATTTTCTCTACTGTTCAACTCAATCATCCATATCCTAAATTGACATGGAATTAGCTTTGAAAACATATTATTCTTCGGCGTTTATGTTACATCGAGATTTTTCCATATTTTCTACAATCCTGCTATTTTTTCGTGGTATTTCATTGGTTTCAGGGTTGTTATAGTTACTGTACAATTTTTAGAAAAATAGAGAAAGTCTCCAGTCTTCCAGTCGTTAATTACTAGTGATGTTGGTCTAGGGAAGAGATAGAGTCACTGATTGACTAGAGTGAATGCTCCAATTGGCAGCTGTAAAATGATACCTATGGATAATGCTTGATCACTGAAGGAAATCAATATAGACGAAAATTTTCAAATCTTAAACAGTACATAATTGTTTGTACTATAACAAGGTTGGACTATCACAACGGTCGACTCTTTTCGTAGTGATCTGATTGTAATATTTTTATGCTTCCATGATATTCACCAACTCGGAATAATAAAGATTGCTTAACCTGCCTCTGCTCACTCACTATTCGTCACAGTTTTATTGTTCTCTAAAGATTTCGTGGATGTAACGTTATAAGTTGTTCTAATAGAACAACTCTAATAACAGAATATTGAAAAGTAAATCGAAAGGAGCGGTGGGTTTCATAAAGGATGATATCATTTAATATAGTATTCTTGATATGAAATTGTATTGTATTTTTGGTTTTTGGTATATTGTTTGCAATTTGATGGAATTATTATTGTTTTTGGCCAAATTGGAAGAATTAGTTTCTCATTTGATTTGATGTTGGATTTGTTATCTTTATTATTGAAGAGAAGATGTTTCCAGAGTTCTAAAACCATCTGGATTCTTTCCCTTCGCAGTTTTATCATCAGAATATCACCATATGCTGGGTATATTTTCACTTCCGCTCGCTTACAAAAATGTTGTTTTTCAAACCGAAATTGTTTTTGAAATAGGAACCAAGTTGTAACAGTGGTTTTTAACCACTGCTCCAACCGAAACCCTACAGCGGCAAGTTGAAAGTCAGAGATTAAAGGCCAGAGCAGCAAGCTCACTGGCAGTGAGGGAACAACAGTTATTTGGCAACGTTCGGAGATCCGCAGAAAAAGTTGGACTTTCATTCGACCGACTGTGAAAAAGTCATTAGCTCAGCTGGAAATTCAAAATGTTACTTTGCCAGTCACCCTTCTCACTCTTTGAGCCCTCCCTCACTCTTGAGCTCACCCACTCCGTGCTAACTGTACTTTGCAGCTGTCAAATTCTTCCCTCTTTTTCTTTTCTCATTTCCTCTTTTGCAATCCCACTCTGGTTTACCTCCCATATTAAAAGAAGCATGACTTAAGTATGCGCTTCTTCCAACATTTTTATGCATCGTCCCCAACTTCTTCAGAATATAAGAGTCACCAAAATATTAATTGTACACAATTTCGCATCAAGGACTGACTCCGCACTAAGCTAGCATTTTAATAATTTTTGGAGATTGGAGGTAGTGAATTAAAACTTTTACAATTCTTGAAATGGCATGGCAATGTCATATTCATCCTACAATATTGATAGAGTGAATTAAATTATAACATATTTCTATTATTGGTTCATCACAGCTTTACAACCTTATTGTGGTGAAGGGAGCCTTCCTACCAGTTGATCAAATACGCTATGAACTATCCTTTGCAAATGACTCATTACAACATTAACAAATCACCAAACTAAATTGAAAAAAATAGGCATAAATTAACTTGAAAATTAAAAAACGAACAAAAACGTAAACAAATCAAGATCTTATTCCAGTGAAAATAACCATTTGAATTCTTGCTTTCAATGAACTGACAACAATCGTATTAGTAATATAATTTACTGTATTCCTCTATCATACTTTGGCATTGTATCGTTTTTCAACATATCATTTGTACGAAATAGTGTACGGTTGTTCATAACAAAACAATCAAATTCCTCATATATTTTCCCAACATAATCCTTGGGTTACACCAAGCCCGGTCAAGACATTGAAACATGTTCAAATCAGGTACGGTTTACAATAAGTGCACTGGAACATATGATTTCTATGGCAATATTTGATATCGATAATTCCACTGTACACTATTTTTAAAGCGTACCTGGCTTGACCCAACGATAGTATTCTTTGGCTTGACCATGCTCAAATGTCTTGACCAAGCTTGGTGAGACCAAGTCTCCAACCTTGAACCAGTGTCATGAGTTATTCTTCATCATCTTGCTACAGTTCAAGGAGATAGTTATCCACCTTGTAACGACGTGCTTTGAGACACCATCAGATGAATAAAAAGATTATATTATGTCTAATTCTTGGTCTCAATGAACGCTAAATTCAAGTTTGTATCCAAGTCGCGCTAAAATCAGCTGACTATTGTCGATAATGACTTAGATAAGATGTAGATAAGGCGGGCAGTAAGAGCTGCAACTCTTAAATATATTGTAAAGCTTGAATTAAAAGTAGTAACAATTTATTGCACTGTATGGTAAATTTCAAACATTTTGAGGTAATGATTATTTTGGGTTGTAGTCGAATATCGGCAACAATAACATTCGACCAATCAAGGTTCGAGTAATTCATTGTAGTATATCGAAGTCATTGTAGTAAATGAGATTTGTCATGGACGTTCTTGCCAATCATCTTTCATCGACCACATAATGTTTCTGGCAGTATTCTTAATCAAAGTTCGTGTTTCGTCACGATAAGTTGGTTGGCAACAAAAAAATAATGTGGAAATAAACAAAAACTATATGAAATCCTCCTACCTACTAACTGAGGTCACATTTCACTTCCTGGAGCAAAATATTAGAGTACTGATTTTCCCCTCAAGGAAGTAAAGTGTACTGACTACTTCACGGGAAAGAGACTGAAAATAACTCCATCTAGGTAACATTGGAGGTATTTCTACTGCTATACGTCTGCAATGTAGAATATTTATTGAAGATAGATAGCAGGTTATATCACATAATAATATAAAAAGCTATTCAATGACAGTTCAACTATGATATGGTAATCAATTGATCCATTACATTATATATTATTATATCACAATATTGGGGCACCGAGCTTCGCTCGTTATTTATTTATTGACTTTTGATGATAAACCGAACACAATTCTTTTGAATGATTGGGGATGTACTAACAGGCATAGCCCAAAACTGTTTCTTTCCCGAATTTTGATTTATACACTATAAATAGTCCAGAAAGTAGGTTAAGTTCTATACACTTGAATTCAGGTTCAATTTTCTGTTCAAACATTTGAAAACAAACAATTTATAATTTAGATTATAAACAAACCAAATTGAATAACAAAATAACACTCACTAATCACTTGAAATTGTCAAATAATGATCAACTTTGAAAATTATGAAATACTCTGGTTTAGATGCTGGCTTTATGATTCAGAGGCCCGGGTTCAAATCCCGGCCCGGGCAAGATATTTATCTCGGGCCACTCCCGTGTTTCGGATGGACACGTTAAGCCGTCGGTCCCGGCTGCCTAAAAAGCAGTCGTTAGGTCATGTCAGAGGCCCTGAAATTGATCAGCTGCGACCTGAAAACTCTGACACCAGACCTGAGCCAGCCAGGCCACTCGATATTATTATTATTTATACTCTGGTTTAGGAGGATTATCAAGTCATGTCAACAAAAATCAGATGATTATGTTTATCAAATCGATTTAATTGTCTAGCTAGATAGAATTTCTCGCTGATTGATCATGACTACATAGGCACACGCATCTTCTGTTATCGAGAGACGACGAAATTATCATCTGTTTTCCAAGGATGAATTATCCTTTTAATGTCGTTCAGGGAGTTTTCAAAAGAATGAGACCTAGTGCAATCGAATCTTTATATCATAAAGCTACTATGTTCCAAATTTCGTGGAAATCGTTAAAGCCGTTTTCGAGATCCGTAAAACATAAATAACCAGATATAAAAATAACCAGATAATACAGAAATTGCTCGCTTAATATAATAGGATAGGGCCTACATCTGTTTAATTGCATATATAAATAACATATGATCTGTGTTTCTAAGTTTGAACGAACTTTTTTGAAGTACTCCTAAGTAATGAGGAGAAGTTCAACAATTTACTTCTATGGATGAAGCTTTTGTGACATCACATAGCAAAAGTAGCCCTATCCTGAAAAACTATCCCCTGTACAGCTCAGGGAGGAGAATGCGCACTTTTGTTCTTAGATGTAGAAATAATCATTCAAAAACCAATCTTGAAACCATATGATTATATTCCCAATTATTGGTTATAGGAGCATGTTCACCAACCAACTTGCTTGTGCTGATCCCAATATTTGAACCATTCTCGGTTGGTTCAACCAGTGACAGAAACCAGAAATTCAACAAAGATATGGCTCATTAGACAAGCAATTCGATTGACGAGAGCAACGTAATAAATGTGGGCTACTAAGAGCATTCCTTGTCACTTGGCTCACGTTGGACAAAGATGATAAGTCATACAAACTGGGAAACTTTACGACTGTTAGAACTATTTATCTTCCATTTTATTCAAGAGAGCTGAAGAGAGCAATTTTCATGATATATTGCTGTCTGACGATAGAACAATACTGGCACTTCTCTTGACACCACTCTTTTCTCTGGTTATTCTCTCGGAGATAAATCGCTTAATAAAAACAAATGTAAGCGAAAATTTATCACATTGGTGGAACGAGGGTGCAGGTCAGGCGAAGATAGAATTCGGGTCTTTGGAGCAGGAGGTGGCGGATTGCAGGAGGGGTAGAAGGAGTGATGGGTGAGAAGGATGAGGAGGGGGAGGTATGCAAAGAATTATATTAAGGAAGTAGGTGTGAGTGAGAGTGGAAATGAGCAAGAGGAGAATTAGTTAGAAAGAGCAAGGTCAAAAGGATAATTGAGAAAGAACAGTGATGGAGTGGACTGTGCTTAAAAGTTGGAAAAAACAAGGATTAGTGAAATTGGTTGGAAAAGCATGGAACCGCACTTTGAATATAAACTCCACACTTTCCTGAGTTCGGTCTCACGAAAATAAACGAGAAGACAATTTGAATGAGTTTTTATGTGCACATAAATGAATAACCACGGTAAGCCATTAGTTGCTTCTATTATAAGAAGAACTCGATCATATATGAATAACCATTCACTTTAGGCCTTAGTACGGGAACGAGAGCTGGTATTGATATTTATTTTATTCAATCATTCAAAATTACACAACTTACAGAAAAGTACCAACAAATGTTGGGCTTGCGCCCAAAACGGTTTAAATTCTAATTTTTACAACTAGAAAATATTTTTTCCTATCTCAAGAGTACAAGAAATGATAATCACATTATCTCTGATCTGATATTCAGTCGATTCATGGTTAAAAGTGTTGCAGTCCTATTTGAATCAAGAGCAATGAGCCAAGCATCAATAAATTATCCATAATGTAGAATACACATTGTCTTCGAATAATACGATATTGAGAATAAAATACTTCGCAAATCACTTAAAAGTTACTTGTTGTATTTTTTATATTAACAACTTGCTCAGGTAAATTCTTTTATTAAACTACTAGGCCAATATCCAATAATGCTGTGTTTGAGAAGCTCAATTATCAATTCAAATATTGATTCTCCATATAAAACAAGATTTATTGCTATGTCTTATCAGACCAATGATATACGGAGCAAATAAATAAAAAATTGAAATGAAAATGATCCAGCCGAATTTTACAGAGCATCACATAATTCAAATTAGCACTAGTTGAAAAGGAGCACTAGTTCAAAGAGAAATAAACTCAACAAGTACAGAGAATGAATATATATGGATACAGAACTCTTGAAAAGCGAATAATTAGTCATAAAGAAATATGAACAAAAATAGATATGATAGAATAATCCAGATCAAGGTACCTAGAATACATTGTATTCTACGTACATTGATACAGATGACTGCAATATAAATGAATCAAGTAACTGAATAAAAAATACATATTGAACATTTATGATATAATAGTATGAATCATTAGTGATTTATTCATGCTGCACATGTGAAGTCAATTTTCAAAGGATTATCAAAATTTATAAGATAATTAAATCGAGAAATGCAGTATAGACCTCAAGATTCAACTTTATCGGAGCTGGAAGGTTTGAACATGCTTTGCGATCAGTGAAAACCACAGCTCTAATGATCAAGTTATTGACTTAGAGCTGAATGGGTTCTCAGTGGAGGAATTCGCTTGGAGCAGAGCTACTGCAGCCGTTCTAATTATCAGAGATCCCTTTACTGACCTCAATCCATGCATTGAGTTTAGTTTCAAGGTACACAAACTCCTCCACACACATTCAAACATTTCGCTCACAAATCCAACACACCATCCGGGTCTTACTCAGCTAACACCTCCATCCATTCATGTGTGATCTGTACTATCCCACACAATACAAGTAGCCTACTATCAGGCTAGTATGATCTCAAACTTTTATAATGATTATTTGTTATGAAGATTTGAGGAAATCCAAACAATCCACGATATTTCAAATATTCAAATCAAATATACACATCCGAATCAAAATACATCTGATAAAATACAGATAAATATGAAGAAAAATCTAAATCTCAGTACCTTTTTTGAAATATTCTATCACAACATGTTTCGGACATTCATGCCATTTATATGAAGTAAATTGATGCAGTAATATGAAGTAAATTAATAAATACTGCTGGAAGATTCTTTTTTTGATCATATGTTAGTGTATTCATATGATTTTATGAACTAAAACTGTAAATTTTGGATTCAAATTCACATGATTCCATCAAAAATGGGGTTATTGGTGTCTAATTGGATCAAGTTTATTATTTTATCTCTGTTTAATTTTGCCGCTTTATAAATATGAAATTCTCCTTTAATATTCAGTTTTCCACTCTTATTACCATAATTTAGTATTTTTATATTGGAATTTATATCTGTAAATTATGGCCTGAATCTATCAAGTGTTCAGCAAGTGCCGACTTTTGTGTATAATTTTTAGATTTTAGTGCTTGGATATGTTCTCGAAACCTGATATGGAAACTTCTACCCGTTTGTCCGATATAGAATTTGTAGCAATCACTACATTCATGCTCATAGATTCCAGATTTTTTTAACTTATCTTGCTGTACATTTAAATTTGATTTCTTTTCTATCAGTTCGTATGCATTATTTGTTGTCCTATAACCTAAAATGAATTTATTTTTTGTAAAGGTTTTTCTTAAAGCTTTATTAAATATTGTGTTATATGGAACCCAAATATATTCTTTATTTCCCACATTTCCCTGATTATTTTGAGTTCTATTCTGTATTACTTTTTCTTTTCGTTTGTAAATCATTCTAACAAAAGTTTTGGTATTATATCCATTTGTTAATGCCATATATTTTATTATTTTGTATTCATGATGAGACCTTATACTTGTAAAGGTGTAGATCTGACCACAAACATCAAGTAAATGATAATAGAGAACATACATTTTCCATTCCTTGTATCTATATAATGAATAAACAGATTTTAATGACTGATTCTCAAAACCAAGCAAATAACACATTTCCTTCATGCATTCACCCTGTGATTCAAACTTGTTCAATTAAAATCAAATTATTGAGACAAGCAACAGTACTCCCTCTTGTGACCTGATATATGAATGATGATAATCGATGATTTAACATCAAATACCATTCATCATAACCTTTAATTATTTCTTCATGTGCTTGGATGGGTTAGTCGATTGATTATTCCTACGCCTACTCACAATTTATTTTCAAATTTCAATTACTCCCGACAAGACCAATGATGATTACATGTACACTCATAGATGAACTGTCCTTGAACAGAGAGATAGGCTGCTGAGGAGATACTTTTTGTTTGGTTAAAGATGCACATATGCGGCGGATCTCTGACAAGAAGCTCGCAGCCACGAACAGCACTCGTGGAAAATCACTGTCAGTTCTGGTTCAATAGGGGTTTCCAATTTGACATCGACCTCTCGACGATGTTTCCTGCAGGAGCAGTTCCAACCACACTGTTGTTGAGATCAGGAATCAATTGCTAGGATTTTTCGTGCCCCCGGCCACTCCAGGCTCTAGCACTCTTCCTACCCACATCTAATTTCGCCTTCACCCGCTAGCAATCCACATACGATCACATCTCTAAATCCCCGGAGAAACCGTGCAGCAGCCCAACTACTCCATTTCTGTGATGTCTCCCAGAATGGCTAGATTAGCGCAAATACCCAATCTACAAATTTCTTAAGAAATCTCACTCCGAAACCAATATATTTCTTGAATTTCTTTAATTTCAATGCTGTTCATATTTTTCCCTACACATCTCAGAATGAGGAATAAATCTTCTGCTCCCAATGCACGCAAGAAAATGTGATTTGGTATTTATCACCTAGAATGTTCCTATCAAAACTTCTAGGAAGTTTGATTATTATAGAATAAGTTGTAAATCATCAAGTTCAGAATGATGTTTTTAATATCATTATCAGTTCCATCTCTATTGACTATGGGAGTCTACTGACTAGACTCTATTGACTCTATGAGATGTTTTAATTCTTGAGAGAATTATTCAGACTTCATAGATATAGAATACAGCTCTCAATACCGCTTTTAGGAATGATTATATAGTATGTTATATCGATTAAATCTTCTTCTTATAATACAATTTACCTTGATCCCATGAGTATTTGAACAAACAACTCAATAACTGAGTTATAGTTATCGAAAACATTATTTTGATCCATCTTAGCTGACGATAATACAAAAATTATGTTATTTCCTCAATTTAACTTTGAACTTATTCCATTCTAATTCATGGTTCTCACATGGATATATTTGGATATATATGATATCGATTTAGAAAAGATTTCACCAAGATTTTACCTCAAAATTATGAGTAACTTACAACAGGAGGAAATAAAAACTTTCCATGAGGAAAAAAAGTGAAACTGGAGCAAAATTTATAATTATTACCAACCATCCTTTGCTAAAATCTCGCACACATTGCTCGGATTTCTGGCTTGAGCTTATTCTCTTTATGCTTGAAGCCTCGTGAATAATAAAATCCAGAATTTTCCTTCTCATGAGAATAAAGGTACATCGACTAATGAAATCCTAGTGATAAATTTCCGGTCAATGAGTGATAACTGAACTATCCAGCATCCTATGAGATCACTTACTGAACATTCTTGCCAACATGAGTTGTTACATTATGGATTTGCCGTCTCTCATCTAGGGAATTCGTAATATATCTCTTTCTCCCTTACTACATCACTCTTTCGACTCAGTGAAATGAAAAGCGGAATGGAAAAAATGAGAAACGCCTTTCATTTCAGGGACTTACTAATGGTAGAATTATTCGAACAAGTTACGTACGCTTTTTCTCCTCTAAGATGAGAATTTTCCAAGTTCTGAATACGCCCCCATAAGATATATGAGTTTTTAAAAGTATAAATTCGAGCTTAAAATGAAGACTGGAGTTGAGTTTTTCACGATGAATTTGCACACAAATGTTCATTTCGACTCAAAATATTGAAGTCAAACTACCCAAATCATCATAAGATTCAAAGAGGATCAAAACATAAATTGAATAAAAACAATATAAAAATCTTGAAGCACCCTTTATTTTTTTTTAAAAAAACTTTTAAATAGTTCAACAACTAGTTTCGGTGATCACACCATCGTCAAGTTAAAAAATAAATATTTTTTTCAGAAAATAAAGGGTGCTTCAAGATTTTTATATTGTTTCTATTAATTTAAAAAGTAGCACATGTGAATGAAGTGTTTTTTATAAATTAAATAATATCGCTTACAGTTATTGAATGAAATTCAACAGCTTTTCTGAGATTTCCATTCAACTACATTGAAATGAAATGGAAAAGTACATTCCTCTATACAATATTATCATAACAAAATAAACTATGCTTTTCTCGTGTTATGAACAGAATTTTCATGAAGTTTGAAACTCAAAAATTCAAATGCTAATATAAGAGCTACCCTTTTCCTCCTTGTCCAGAAGTGTGCTCTTCGTTAGCTCTCCAAACTAATTTCAATCAAATCTAATAACGAGAAGAAGAAGGATGAGGTGAGCTGAAGAAGATACTTTGCCTTATCAGACGTTGCTTGAGATCTAATCTGCTAATTGATGAAGATTATGTTGACAAGAAAGCGCTCATCAAACCCGGGAAGAAAAGTGTTTGTCCAAGGAACAAGGGGAAAATGCTAATCTCCTTCTTGAATACTTGAGTGCCAAATGGTTCAATTCTTTTCTCGAAATTCTGTCTAACATGTAAAATGCTTGTGATCGAATAAGATTCTGGTGTGATCATATCTATTTTGTTCTTTAATTCCACTTCTCATTAGAACATACTAGTTTTCTCTTTAACGGTCCAATTTTTGAAAAATAATTTTAAAAACTACTGCTCACATGAATGGTGAACATCCATCTTCTCAAATAATCAGCTTCTTTCATGATTTTTATTGATTGTTAACAACAGGATTGTAGGATGTTGATGAGATTCTAGGTTTGTTTGTTTATTGGAAAATGATGATCAATTGAAGCTATAGAGACTTGGTAACCAGGAAACATTAAATATACAACACATCAAATCAGACCAAAAACATCTTTATTAAACAGACCAGCTTCAAATCCTTCACTCTTATTCCAATTGAATACGCGTAAATGTTGACTCTCTTGAAGTATTACAACATTTTCTCAAAGTGTAATATGGGCCGCTCTTAAACATTCTCTAGATAATGGAAATTAGAGTATCTCAACAATAACCGGATATCTTCAATAGCCTGAAATATTCATTTGTTGAATTCTGTAAAAATAACCAACTGATTGTTGAATTTCTATAATGATAATTCCTGAGTGCAACATCTCACTCTCGTCTAGAAAAATGAAAGATAGATTACTACAATTCGACTACAGTTTATTGATTGATGATTGGGAATGAAGGGCTCTTTCCTAGAATTTTTATAAAATGATAATACAAGAGAAATTCTAAGAAAACAGGGATTCGTTCTTGGCCTTGGCCTTCTCCAGTGTGGAGTTAACATCAATTCCCTTATTCCCCTAGGCGTACCATTACGAGCCCAACAATATTCTCATTTTCCCTCAGTGTTTTCCATCCACCTCTATCCAGCGATTTCCTAATTCCTCTACTCCTCAAATTTCATATCACAATCATGAGATAAAGACTCAGTTTAAGATTGAGCAGTTCAACGGGCGTTCCTAGATTTCCAGTCAGGTAGAGGTCATAAAAAAGTCATGGATAAACGAGTCATCCTATTTCATAAGAACCTACCAATGGATCGGCCTTTATTCCAGAAATATAATAATTCCATCATTTGACAATGATCATTCATTATTAAAACGTTTTTGTGCACGCACTTGCCGATTTAAGCTTGATACTCTGAGTTCACTACCACAACAATACTGCGTCTCTTCAATGCAAGTGCCGTAGAGTGGTTCACCCACTCAAGCTTTGTTTGACTAACTGGAGACCTTTTGAGACTCGGGTTCAACTCAACTTGCATTCACTTTCTTGCCTGGGGAAACATGAGCATTGTATGAAGTCGGATGTTTGTTTTGGATTTAATCTTTGTATAGTAGCACAAAACACCTGCTCAGCACTGCTTCATGAGTACAATGTAATGGAAGGATACTAGTAGACGTATAATATGAAGAGAATGACTCAGCTCTCCTGATTTTCAATGCTGGTTGGGGGCAAGAAATTTCAAAATTGTCAGTGAGATGGAGCTGAATGCTCATGGAAACTGTAACTGGAATTATAAGGCCGTGAAATGCTGTCAGAGAAGGGAAACCTAGTGTGTGCAACGGTGGAGTGGAGATTTGTGCTTGCTTTGGAGCTTTTCTTATCATGAATCCACTTCATGTCATAAGACACGAAACAGGCCTTGAGTGAAGTACTCAGCCCTGTTCGTGATCACCAAGGATCTACTAATAATAATTATTATCTCGAAATATTCTGTGTTTTTAGAGAACTATACAGTCAATTATGTTTTCGTACAGATTAAGATCGATTTTCTGTTTCCAATCTACTCTTTCATCTTACAATATTCATCACCACTCCATATAATCTCTTCTACATACTCCATGCAAGTGAATAATGCCCCATACAATTCAATATTATATACTTGTAATATACAAACTCCATACGAGTGAATATGATAATATAATTTATACAATAAAAACAATTAAATTCTCCAATCTTCATTCAAGTAATCATGCAATAGTAGACTCCTATAAAATGAATATGATAAAACTGGATTGTGTTATGAAAAATTCAAATTCTCTCGAATAATGACGTTCAAACATAATCAATGCACTTGAAATAATCTAGAATTTACTATAATTAATTACAGTAAATTTCTGTCAGAGCAGGATACAGTTGATTATTTTTTCATTCTCTTCATGTCATTATCATTCTCCTATTTCATCAGCTCAATTCCATAAGTTTGAATTGTTGAATTAATCAATTTGAAAAATGCGAATCAGCTTCATTTTAAATTTCTGCTATTATTACAAAGACTGTTATATTATATGAAGACTTCAAAAGGCAGATTCATCATAGCTTAGAGGAGTACTTTGATCAGTTTGTGGTCAGCCAAGAATATTTATTGTTTCGAAATTGTTTCTTGATTGCTCTACATGAAATCATTGAAGGCAATTCACGTGTAGCTCTATTCCTCTAATTGCAATACATGTTGAACAACAATACAGGACAGTGTCGTTGAGGAAATCAGTTCTGAAACTATCTACATGAACGCAGGATCTGTTTGATAGGCTCTTAATTTCCATCGAGGCAGAATTATGCATCTTTTACTACATATCCAACGCTTTTTCATGACCCTCTGTTGCAAACTAATGCGTTACTTTATTGGAAGGAACATTGAGGGAAGAACATGATTACGTAGGAACGTTGAGGTAACGGTTACTGTAATATTATTCACTGTGGGCCTCTACGTGCTCTGGTTTCCTCCAGAGTGTAGTTACAGTTCGCAATAATAATTATTATGGCTTCCGCTCCTACATGATTGTTGTGAATGTGAAGTACTGCCTCATTGTTTTCCCGGGCGTAGATTCTGCAGTATTGCATTCTAAAGTGTATTGCACGGATGCCTATCTTGCGCCGCGCTTGCTCGGCCCGTAAAAACTACCGCAACTGTACATTGCAAATGTATTCTTTTTCAGGCTTTATCACTTTTTAGTTCTTCTTTATAACATTTATTTTGATTAAGCAATAACTTATATGTACTTAATGTGGGGATTGTAGCTGATGTGAGTTTCACAATAGTGTGAATTTCTAGATTACGCTCTCATCTCTTGTAATATGAATGTTATTTATTTTATTATCTCCCCTATTAAGTCTTTAAATATGAATAACTTTGCTATCAGTATTCTCAGGAAGGCTGTAGTCAGTTAATAATTCCAATTTACAGTGAATTCTCGGGTCCGTTCTTGTATAATGTGAGACTCATATATTTTTTTTGTTCTGAACCTGAATCAAAGTTCTAAGATTATGTAGAACTAGTATGTAGACCTACGAGTTGTTCCTTTTTTGCTGTGGATGATGCCCACATAAGCTCTAGGCTTGTGCGTGGGTAATAAGACGAATGATGCTGGAAGATGAGTGGACCTACAGATTTAGGTGGGTTCCAAACCACCGGGAAGCGATTTTAAATTCATTTAACTCATAAATGGCATTCGGAGAAGTTCGAAGTCAAAGTAAAGTCACCGTTACAATGAGATGAGAAGGCTTATATAGAGTAATGTTATAGAGCTTGAGTAATGTTTCCAGTAATGTTTGTAGGGTCGAGAACATTTAGATTGATTAAATTTTATCAGAATATAAATTGAGCCGAGAGAATTTTATAAGTTCATTACCATTACCACGTAAAAAATCATTCTCTGTTACCATATTATCGTATTTCTGTTACTGGATGTTATTATCGTATTTCTACAAAAACCTCATGTTAGTTGACAATCTATCTATATAATATGAAAATGAATTTCTGTTTGTTCGTTTATTGTTTGTTCCCTATAGACTTGGAAACTACTTGACAGAACGGCATGAAACTTTGTGAATATTGGGGATGGTTTCTGACCAGAAATTTTAATAGGGTGGGCTGATAATAATTATTTATTGATTAATTTTACATACCTTTGTTTTCGAAATTTTCGGCCGAGCGGCTACCGAATAACGGAAAGACGATCATGTTGTGATTATATGATTTAGCATCTAAATTTACCAGCTGTAATAAACAGATGAATTGTGTACTGGTATTAATACGGTAGATTGGAGTTGAAGCTTAGTTGATTGTTACCAGATGTAGATAATGGTCCCTTAGAAGACCTATACAAATAATTATCACTCCCATATAATTGAGAAACTGGAAAATGGAACAAGGAAATAGTAGCTACATAACCTCAATTGACTGATGGTTTGTAAACAAATAACAAACTTCCTGTAAAAATCAGCCTTACTGATATTATAAACGATGACATTCTATTACCAACTTAACGCTAAACTAGTTTAAGTTAAACTGGATTAGTAAATGCACTGAAAAAACCGATTCAAGTTTAAACTTTCAGATTAACTTAAACTCGATTAACTTAATTCAGCAATTAAATACTTTAGCAATCGGATTAGTTTAATCGGAATAATTTAGCAATAGATTTTAGCAATCTATACTGTGCAAACGGCCCTTAGTTGGAAAGATAAATCCTTAGTGAGGTATTTTCACTATTATATGAATTTGAAAAGTTCCTGAATGAATAGTAGTCTTGAGGGATGGAAAAATGTTATTCTTTCTCGTATTATAAGACTAGTAATAGCTATCAATGTTTGTGGGTCAGTGAGTCTGCGACTATGTTCTAGGCTCAGAAGCTGGTTTACTTCAGCTCAAAGAATTTTTCATGATAGCATTAAGATGTTTGTAATTCCACAGTAACCGAGATGATCCCAACTTGAGAGATAGTTGATAAGAGAAACGCAAAGGCTCAAGATAGGTTATCCGCTCTGAAACCTCAAGCCATGTTTCGAACTTCCGAGCAAGACCGAAATCTCGACCCGAATAGAAACTTTAGAGCTGTTTCCAAAGCCTCCAGCATTCATCCAGCGTATATAGTTTGGTTCGCCACGTAGAGTTCCAGTTCAGAATGTATCCTCAACGTTATCCAGAAACAATCGTCGTTCTCCAGCATCTTAAACAAAAGAAAACACTCAATCCCTTACAGAAACTAAGTAGATCGTCGATTATAGATGATATATGATGAGATTTCCAACCAGGAAACGTTCCCCAGGCACATAGAAACCTTTGCTGCAACAAGTGAAAGTTTAATTCAACTATTCCACTAATTCATAATAAAAGAATGTATATGAGAAATTCAACACCTCGAAATACCAGTGTGCTCTTGCAACTATAACTCCATTGAAAAAACTCCGCGAACAGAACGTGTAAGGCCAGTTTCACACGGCAGAACCCTGCCTCCTGAAGATCATATTACGGAAGATTATATTTCATATTTTGCAGCTCTTCTGGGCTTTCTGGGGATCTTTCAATTTAGCCGACGGATCTAACAAGTAAGCCGACGTTTGCTCAGAGTATGACTCATTACTTTTTCTCAAAGTCTAACTTCCTTAATAATATAGATAAAAGATTTCGGATTTGGATTCAGCTACCCCAAATTCTTTAAAGCGTAAGTCCAGTACCTACAATTACTTCAGGCCCCACAACCAATACCTACTATTACTTGGGCCTGAAGTAATAGTAGGTATTGCCACAACTGAAGCTATTATAAACTATGACATCATCACATGTAGATCGATGATCTACTAGCGATAGGCAAGCGAAATAAGAGCGCTGATGCTTGTTATCACATCTGATATGGTAACCAACACAACTCCAATTACGAATTCTATTTTCACGGTCTCCCATTTCAATGAATAGCCTATGGTTTGTTTATCATTCTTCTAATATTCGTTTGTGAAAAGTAATGGTGAATTTGGGGTTTTAAATTATGGGATTCTGTTGTTGTGTACCCAATAATTGTCGCGGGAATTCTAACAAGACTCCAAAAGTTTCTGTATTCTCTTTTCCGAGAGATTAAACTTTGGAACGAAAATGTATACAAACGATAAGAAGAAAGAAATTCAATCCTACAGAACAACAATTTACATGAAGGTTAAAGAAACAGTGTAAATAAAGTGTGAGAGGAAAATTTAATTAAAGTGTGAAAGAATAGTGTAAATAAAATGTGAAATAACAGTGTAATCAGAGTGTGAAAAAACAGTGTGAATAAAGTGTGTAAAAGAACTGTTAAACTAATAAGTTGAAAACTAAATGCAAGTGTTGGAACTGTCCATAACATCATAAGATTAAAGGTTTTACCTAGCTGAAAAACATTCTCCTGATGGGCCGGTTCTACTGTACCATAGATTTATTGTGATCAAATTTGTGGATGCCTCTTCCCTAAAAAAGAGTTACATCTAATTTGGTTTACCTTTGATTTACGTCTCCTTTGATTCTGATAAAGGCTATTTTTGTTTGAGATGAATTCATCAATAGCTCTATCACTGAATCGAATATGTCTATCAAGCTAAAAGTATTTGTGGAATAAAGTGTTTTTATTTCAATAGAATTTCTATTCAATGGAATACAAAAAAATGTCTTTAATCTTAAATCTAGATAGTATTTCACCCAATAAAAAATCGATAAGGTAACAAAAGATAGAGAGCATACATTGATAAGCTAGTAGAAACTACTTTGATTCTAGAAAGAATCGATCTACATGCTATGACGTCATTAATTAGTTGTGGGGCCTGAAGTAATAGTAGGTATTGGTAAGTCCCATTTTCAAAAACATCCGAAAACAAGGGAGTTATAGCTGTTTTTAATATAGCTTTCCATTATTATATGATTATATTGTAAACGTACAAAGATAACAATACTCCTGCCTCACGAAGAGATAGGCAAAGGTTCTAAGAAGTTTTCAAACACCTAAAAAGTTTAAACATGAACATTTTTAATTTTTAAAAGTTAAAAAAAATTAAACTTTGAAAAGATGAAACAAAATATGAACTCATAAATCATCTCTACTCATCACCGAATAGAATACGAGGAAAAGGACAAGTAAACTTCACTGAATTTCAATTGTCATTCAACAATCTTATCAGGTTCAAATAGTTGAATATACCGATAATTATTTCTTTGCAACAATCAGAAAAATCTTTTATGAACATACAGTATAAACATTGTGGTGATCTGAATCGATCTATACATAATAATAATAATAGGAACTGAAAGAATAAAAAATGTCATTCCATTCCAACTAAAACGAAACTGATGTCTGTGTATTAGAACTGCTGAGTGGATAATGCATACTGAGAAAGTCATGAATAGTCCAGACCAGCCTGGCGACTTTGATGCTTTTGACACCGGAATCTCGTTCTATTTTTATTAAAGAATGAAAATCATGTATCATAGTAAAAAGCAGTTCTATACTTGGTATTATTATATGAGTAGTGATTAACATAATCATGGATTGTCAATTTTAGTCGCTGAGCTGAATCCTCAGTCTTAGAACTATGGACCAAGCGCGAGCTTTTGCTTTCTATGTCGTATACCGTCGACACAAACTTCGGCTTTTTTGTTGTTCGATTTTTTGCCGTTCTTATGAATTCTGTTGAATCAAACATAATGATATTTAACAAGTTGCGCTGAACCTGGTAGAGTTCATAGGAGCGGTAAAAATCAATTTTACGGAAATCGATGTGCATGTAACTGGATTAAGAAGATCAATACGATAATGTGTTCTATCATAATTTAATGATTATCACAGAAATGTTTAAGTGAAAACGTTGGGCGCAAACCTACTGCCATGTAGCGAAGTCAACAATACGACAAGCGCGCGATCATCCTTCGAAAATATTTTGAACCTCTAGTGATCCCTTGCATCTCGCAAGACTTTCATGATCGGAGCGAGTGCGAAGCGTGTTCGAGGCGCGTATATCTGTACGCATCTTGAGCTTACATGACTGATTTCGCATCAATGACCTCTAATACCATTCCTGAGGTACTCAATTTTTAATTTTTTGTCATTTGATCTTCAATCAGACAAGCAATTAAGAAGTATCCGATTAACTCATGATGCATGATGTTGAAGTCATCGGTCATAGGATTACTAAGTTAACCCGAGTAATTTTACCAAGTAAATTTTATCATAAGTTTTATGATAAAATATCGTAATCCGGACCATGGAAGATCGCGCTACCTCATTTCGAAACTTGCGCACTTGGAGTGAAGGGTAGCCGAGAATAAAGAAATGGATTAGCGCTGCTGTCACGCCGAAAGCTTCAGTTGTGCGATTAACAAGAACCGGTGAGTAATTTAATAAATTAAGGGTCGCGTGGAGCTTTTGAAATATACATAAATCATGAACGTGCCCTCCGCCGCACCTTGGAGAATCCTCCAGTCAAATATATCACAATTTGGCGCTAGTAGGGTCTACTGAGAAACAAAGCTGTTAACAGGTACCGGAACTTGGAACTTTGTTCGCGAGACTTATGAACATGTCGGCGATGGTGGGGGGGGGGTTCTGAAGAACCTCGCCGCTGGGCCAGGAAGCGAGAATGGGGCAAAGGGGGATTTGTTGTATCAGGGACATCGCTTATTCCACCCTCCTCCACCCATCCCTTTCTTTCGTTTTCATTTTGTGCCCCCCCACCTCCAACATCACTCCAACCCATTATTCGCCGGCAGATAAGAATGAAGTCAAACATCCTCTTGCTCATTTTCGCAAATTGATGCAGCGACGGAAAGTCAAGTACTCTCTCAGCACGGGATTAATTTCACTTCAATCAACAGAACAACCGTTCTCCGAGCAAGAATGGAAGATTAATAGAATCACGAGATTCTTGTTGTTCAGCGCCTCCAATATCAAGTAATCTGTAACAATGGACAAATCAGTTGGATATTTCCTTTTGTTTTCACAGTTGATACAACGGAAGATTTCAGAACGGAACGCATTACTGCTCTGATTGGAAAGATCTCTTATATCCAATAACAAGGAACACAATGATTTCATCATAGCATTATTTGTAGCCCACTCAATATGAACATTATTTACTTATCTTGTTTACATTGGAAACAAATTAAACGTTTTACTGATGAACAAGGCTTACCTTACATTCGTAGTGTATTTCTACACTCACTAATCAAATTAAAATCTCACTCTCAACATAACAAAGAGTTAATATTATAAAAAAACTGAGTTTTCATTATCGTAATCATTCTTTATAATAGTTTTGACAATTCATTTGATGCATCATGAGATTGATACTGATCTGATCGTTACTTCAACGTTTGCTTTCCAAGTAAAAAAATCTGGTGTGGCGCACTCACACAACTTTCCTTGCCGTTATGAAAATTGATCACCTGACGCTAGTGTTCACGCGCATCTCAAGTCTATTTATAAACAAAGATCTGAGCCAGCTGGTGACAGGATAATAACGCTGGAGACATACGAGGTCTGCTATCTCTTCATAGTGAATCATTTAATAGAATCAACAGTTGCCAACAGTTTGCAATAAATTGAATAATCACATTTTCTCAAATTTCCAGCTTATTTTCAATTTAAGGTGAAAATGTAACTGGACATTAATTCTACAGATTTTCATGCTCAATCCTTTCTACTTGGCATTTTTTGTTTAAATTGTATGGGAAGCCTGATAATTAGGAATCTAGAATCAAACTTTGCATAGACGGGGCGGAGCTTCTGAAATTTTTACAGGTATGGGCTTTGTGACAGCTGATAGAGCTTATCAATGACTATTCTAGATATGAATTTAATCGAAATCGTTGAAGCCGTTTTCGAGAAAATCGCGAAAAACCCTGTTTTTGACAACATTTCCTCCATTTTAGCCGCCATCTTGGATTGCATTTGATTGAAATTGTTCGTGTCGGATCCTTATATTGTTAGGACCTTAGTTATTGTAAGTTCTGAATTTCAAGTCATTCCGTTGATTGGGAGATGAGATATCGTGTACACACAGACTTACACACACTCATACACACACACACACACACACACACACACACACACACACACACACACATATATATATATATATATATATATATATATACAATACCCAAAACCCACTTTTTTGGACTCAGGGGACCTTGAAACTTATAGAAATTTAGAAATTGGGGTACCTTAATTTTTTTCGGAAAGCAATATTTTCCTTACCTTTGGTTATAGGGCAAGGAAAGTAATACTTCCAGAGTCTCAGTTCCAAATAGTAACGTTATTTTTGATGGAATAACGCTTTGCCTCCTGCTTGGCGTCAATCGGTAGAGCATGAGAATTAATAATTATAAAATCTGGTCGTGGTTTTCTAGGATATAATTTCACTAAGATCCTAATAGGCTCATTCAGGAGCTCTCACAATAATTTAATACTGATAATTTACAAATATATATATATATATATATATATATATATAATTTTTTTTTATCCTATGGTATTGGGGAATAAAATGAATGGTACACCATGAAAAATTTGATACATATATTAGACGAATAATCTCAAAATTAGATCAATATAGAAAATATATAGAGCAACAAAATATACAATGAAACAAGACCGAAATCAAATAAAATATCACAGATCAGTATTATTTTTCAGTTCTATAGCACGAAACTCTACCATGTGCTTTTCACTTCATTGATCATATGCATTTATTTGCATGTAGCTTCGATATAAACTTGCTGTTGCTTGTTGATTTGGATAATCCTACTTTATATATTACTTCCCAACTCAGGGCATGATAAATTGACAAATCAATAATTAAATATATATGAATTTCTACAGTTTCCAATAAATTTCTTTATAATAAATACATTTATCTCAGGGTGTAAGATCCGGCACCTGATGGAATTAGATAAATCAATTTATCCAATGAACCAGAGCTACATTATATTATTACAAATTATATTATAAAGTCAATGATCATGTGAACATTAGTATTACTAGCTTAGAACTTAATATTCTTTTAATTGGTATATCCCTTGATATATAAATTGACTCGTTCCTATTCAATAAAATATTTCTTATAACATTTTAAGACTTGCGCAAGTATTTTTATTAATTTCTTAATTTTTAAAACCTTTCCGACGAGCTATCTTTTATTTCTTATTTCACTCGAAGCACTGAGGGCGCCCTATTCTTATTTCAACTATTTATCACTCACGTGCTGGATTTCTTTATAAGTTGCTGATGGCGATCCGAATTCCTGGTAGTCCTGGATTATTGGTGGCCGAGGTCGTCTCTTCCAAGGGATTAAAAATATTTGAATGACTTTTGCTTTACTATAGCATCACAAAGTCTTATGGAAAATTACTAATTTGATTAAACTTTAAGTCATTAAAAATGTACAGTAAAAGATATTGTGCTCTATAAATTTTGGTGACATTCCATGGTAGTGGTTGGCAGGCAAGTGGGCAAGTTCTACTTTCTTTTTCATAATTTTCATTTCCGACTTGCAAATTCGCATAAAATTCAAATAATTTGTTACTACGCCATTCAAGGCTCAAATAGTTCGTGCCAATCTATTAAATTATTACTTATGTCACCCATCTGACATTATATCTGTGTTCGGGCCATAACCAATACATAAACTGAACAACAATAATTCATAAACTCTTATCATTTATGGAAATATATACAAATATATTTGAATCGGCTCACTATTACCGCCCATCAATTGCTACCAATTTGATTGGTTCATGCAAATTTGTTACAGTATACATGCGCCTACGAGCCTCCTACTTCCTTAATATATTAATTTATTTTTATCTTGGGTTTTTAGTACATTTTTTACATGCAATACAATTTTCTAATGATTATAGGTTGTTTCTCACTTTATAACAATTAGCCATGTGCATTTTTAATTCCTCTAGTTGCATACCATTTAATTACAATAAATTTCTGCCAAGGTGTCTGGCTAGATTTTACGTTATGCGACTCAATCGATCATTATGTCGCCGATCAATATATATTTTAAACCTAACCTCAAATTTTCAATACTTTATATAATATTATATAAGTAGCAAATTATTTCCATTTCTATTTGGCTGTTCTAAATTTAGCCATGATACCTGATATTATCTAATCTTTAAGCCTATTATTCCACTTAGACCTATAAATTTCTTTCAAGTAGGGATTTTATTTACCCATCAGATTTTGATACGTTACAAAATACAATTGACAATTTCAATTTGGACGAAGAGAAAGATATGCAAAATCATATAGTTTTCTCCTTATGATGAATAGTAAGACAGCACAATAATTCTATAGCCTTATTCTATAAACCTCTGATAAATTTCAACTCATGCATCAAAAACAAATTATTTTCCTATTCTCCTTCAACTCAAAACTGAAAATATTCTTGTACGGAACATTAATAGCGTTTTCGAATAATTATAGTATGAAACTGTAGTTTCATAAGTACATATTGCTATGCAATGCTTATTCAATCTTTTCAAATTCTAGAGATGCAATGGAAATGAACATAAACATTTTTATTGAAGAATTTTCTATGATTTATGTAGAATCATAGCTTAGCATTCGAATTCACTACTTTAAGATGCACACAAACTCATTTTTCTACAATGCTTCATTTTGCAGCTCAGATCTTGTCATTTTCCTATTCTTGCTCCCTTCATGCCATCGAATATAGTCAGCAGAGTTATAAGATTTAAACGATGAAAGGATGGTGGAGCAGTTCGCAGCCAATTCCGGAATCGCCCAGAGCAAATCAAAAGCCATGGAGATGCCTCTTTTCTTTTCCTGAATTGAGATCGTCTCATAAAAATTCACAGAACGTGCTCTGTCCTATAGACTTGAGCAATCCGTTTTTGCGAGAAAATGGTACTAAGGATTTAGCTGGAGCGAATAGCACCATTTCCCTGATTCGTTGCGAATCTTATTACAGCTCAGGACTCGATAATGGCACACATATCCTTTGAAATTCTGAATCAGAGATTCACAAATAATTATTAAAAGTTGTAGAGATTATAAATCCCTAAAGATTGTTGGATTGCATTCTTCATTGTTCAGATACCAATTTTAATCTGAGTTTCTCTATCAGATACTTGAATGGAATTGCTCGACTTCGAGTATAAATTTCATGCAAATACAATCACGGCCTTTTTTCGATCAATTCAGGACTTTGTTTTTCCTGATTGGAATGTGTATGTGCTTGCCTAGAAAGCGCAAAGGCAATCAGTGTTTTCGTTCTGAACATTTGTTTCGAGAAAATCTTTAATTCAAGCTGCACAGAAATGTTGAGCTTTTGGTGAAAATCATGAATTCTATCAATATAAATACGGAAGACTAATAATATCAATATGTTTGACTAGAATAAAACCTGCATCAAACTTTCAACTGGTTTTCCATGATCAATCTCACTTCAAGCTAGGCTATTAGTACTATCGATTCATTAAATGAAAATAAGTTCACTTACTCAAACTGAAAATTTTTTCACTTGATATATTTCAGTTTATAATCACGCTAACAGGAATTTGGTGAAGGTAATTGAAAGTTGGCAATTTCTCTTGGTAATTGGAATACATACAGGCTTATTGACTTTTCAAATTTCGATGGAGGATTACGACAATAGAAAACTTGCAGAAAGTTGATAAATGTAAACTCCTGTTATTTCCCAAGTTCAAATAGAAAACAACTTTATCGAGAGAGAGTCACTGAAAGTAAAAAAAATTATAGGCATTCGATAAAATTGACGATGCAAATAATCAATATTGGGTTTATCGAGTAATAGAGTTACCATACGTGACCTTTTTTGTTGAACAGAAAAGTCATTTCCCTTATCGACTTTTAAACTCGGATAGCGCTACTGTATTGAAAATATTGTTGTGCTCGTCCATGCATTGCAATTAGATTCCATTCAAGGAACGCATTTAAATGGATTCTACTCACTGTCTAGTCGGAAAGAAACAATAATAATATTATTAAAATAGTCCAGTCAAAGGTCATTTTTCAGGAAACAGCCACATAAGAATTTTTCTCTTCGGTATTTCGGGGCGCTAAATCCGAATCTGAACTTTGCTGACACGCCAGAGGGCGGCTTCACACCTAAAAACCCAAAATTTTGGGACTTGTTGCAATGTTTCCATTTTATTTCGTAGACCTCGGGATTTTTTTGAGAAAGAGATAAAGTATTCTCTACAAAATTAAAGACATTAAATTTTCCAATAAATTGAGTGGTCGCGTAGGATTTCTGGTTTAGGAGCTACAGATTTTCAAAAAAGGGGTATTTTTAAAGATTTTTTTAAAATTATGGAAAATCACTAGTTTCACTCTATACAAATTATAGGTTCAACTTGTAGTTTTATGACGTAATGATGAAGAATCACATACCATTTATGAAAGTAAAATTATTTCTGAACAAAACTCCACAGAAATTTTGAAATTTAGTATTGTGGTGAGGGTGAATACTAGCAAGAATAGAAATCATTTCGTACAGCCAAAATATATTTTTCTCATTTTAATAACTTTTCAATACCTTTCTAACCATTGAAATCGATATTATGGGTTACATTGGTATTGGGTCTATTAAGGGTTATGTTCTTTCAGAACCACCCGTTGGATGTACTCTACTTAATTTCAGGATGTGCGTTCATACATTGAGAGAAAGATTTAAACGAATAATTTTTGTATTGGATTCATTTGTTATACAACTACAATTATTCAAAAAAGTTAAAAAATTGCTCGCATGAAAGAATAGAAGAATAGAATACTGCAAATAGCAGTTGCGTGAGATGTACTGTTCTGAGAACACTCAGTCCAAGCAGTTCAGTCGCCGTCCGCTAGGTAGCAAACCTATTCAGTTTTGTGAGCAAGGTCTGTGAGCAGTCACTCTTCATTCTTGAAGGCCCGATAACACAGAGAAGGATTTACGATCCCAATCCCATGTGTTTTTTTTATCTTTATCTGGGATGCAAAACTTAGATATAGATGTAGAAAACATATATAATCTCAAATCACTGCAGCTCTCTGTGAAACTGGACCCAGAAAATGAGTACCTATATTTAAATATTTTCGTCGTCCTTTCCAATAAAAACACACATTTTCGAGTTTTGTTCTTGTAGCCCATCTTCCAACGTTGCAAAGAATAGAATAAAATACCCATATGGCCTGAGAGTTTTTTTACGCTGCGTTTACACCAAAGTTATTAACAAAATGTTAATAACTTAATCCTTATAGATTCTATTAGATTGAACATAACTTATCATACACATGATGAACATGATTGTATTTGTCAAGTTCTGTTCAAATCTAATAGAATCTATTAGGGATAAGTTATTAACATTTTGTTAATAAGTTTGGTTTAAACGCAGCTTAAATTGCATGCTGTTTACATCCACAATAACAACTTTAAACAAAGATAATTTTGAATTTAGATTAGGCTACTATCATGAACAAAAAAATGTATGTGATTTGTAAAGATAACTACAATTTTTCAATTCATTCAGTGTTATCCTACTAAGAAAGGACTAAGGTGTGAGTCAATTTCGTTGGTCGAAATCGGATCTTGATCTGTAGAATTGTTTTAAGAATACGTGTGTTCAAATAATAAGTATTTTGAATTCGTTTGGTCTGATCAGTTCTTGTAAAATGTAATCATACGGAAGAGAATCAAGTCCAAATTGGCACTTGTTGGGACAAATTGGGGCTTAGCTTGTTTGGCAATATTTTTTTATGTCTTTCCCTATGATTTTTTCCTTTTTTGTGAATAATAAACTTCTATATATGAAAAGTAGAATCAAGCATATTATTATGGTGAAGCATAAAAAAAAAATGCATCCTCTTCGATTGAGGTACTATAATATAATAATTATTTACTTTTTGTTGCCTTCCACCCATGTTCTCATTTTCAGGGTTTTCGGCATAATACAATCTCACAAGCACAATCTCTCCATTTTATTTTCACTTAACTATTTTCATTCTACCTATTCTTCTCTGTACATTCTTTGAATCCAAGCTTTTAATATAGGATATCCCTTTAATATTCTTATAAAATGAGCTTTTTCAATAGATAAATTCAGAGATTTTTGTAAAAAGTTTTGCTAATTTTTTTTTAATTTGCAATTGGGGAAACGTTTAATCAATATAATATGAAATATATTCAAAATCCCTTGATGGATAATTTTTTTTCGATTTTTCACCTCAATAGCATAAGATGTACTGTACTGTAGCATAAGATGATAATTTTTTATATTCGAAAAAAGAAACTTACTGTTTTCCTGTATTATTGCCTTTTCTGTACATTCTTTGAATTCAAGCTTTCAATATAGAATATTTTATCAATATTTGTAGTAAATGAACTTTTTCAATAGATTAATTTAAAGTAGAGGGATTTTTGTGAAAAGTTTTGCTATCATTAATTTTTTTAATCTGCAATTGGGAAAACGTTAATTGAATATAATATTATTTATTTATTTATTTATTCATATGCAAATACAATTTCAGGTAAAAACAACAGGCATTTGCCCAAAACTGCTTCAAACCTTAATTTGGAATACACAGTCTAAAGATTATGCTACTTACGTAACTTAAATGATAATTTGTACACAATTTTGAGCCCAAAAAATGTATGTACTACAATTTTGAATAAAACTCTTCCTTCACAATTGCAAAAAAATATTGAAAATTTCACTCAATGAACTACAAACTACAAAAACATAATGTAAACATTATAGTCCAGTCAAATGGTCGTTTTCCAGGAAACAGCCCCGAAAGAATTTTTCTCGACGGTTCCATATGTATTTTGGGATGCTGAATTCGAATCTGAAATTTTCTGAGACGCCAGAGGGCGGCTTCACCCCCAAAAACCCAAAAAATTTCGGACTTTTTCAATTTTCCCATTGTATCTCGTGAAACTTGTGTTCCTCAAGAAAAATCATTCTCGACAAAATTAATGAGAATAAAATGTCCAATAAATTGAGTCGACGCGCAGGATTCTACCATTTTTGATTCCGGAGCTACGAATTTTCAAAAAAGGGGTATTTTTTAAGGGGTTTTCAAAATTATGCAAACCTACCACTTCTACCCTATACAACATGGATATTCTCTTAGTATAGATAAAAACTACAAATCATGTGAAAAAAAAACATTATGAACAGGAATCCTTAGGAATTTTCGAATTTACTAGTGGGGGGAAGGGGAATATACCCAAAAATAGAAAATCATGTCCAACAGCCAAAATACAAATTTTTCATTATAATACCTTTTCAAGGCCTTCCTTACAAATAAATACATATTTCGGCTGAAATCATCTCACGCAGGTTATTTTCTATGAGAATCACCCGTTAGAAACATTTAATTTCAGTATTTCCTAGTGGGGGATACGTCATAAGGATACATCAATGATCAAAACTTTAAACACTTATAACTTTTGACAGAATGATCAGATCTCCTCGTTCTCAGCTCGTCAAGGCGGTTCAAAATCATGTATCATGATTGAAATTTGAAACCAATCACAAGTTTCTATCATGTATCTTACTCGTTTTAGAGACTCTTGAATGACAGTAAAATTGCAGAAAAATGAAAAAATGAAAATTATCACTATTTCAATTGGCTTTAACTTTTTAACGGTATTTAAATCAGGAAAACGACTCATGGGAGCGGAAAGTAGAGAAAATTCTCTACAACATTGACCACTTTTTCGATTTTTTATCTTAAGTGTTTCACAAGATACGCAACTTTGAATATACGAGACTGTGGAAATGATTGAAGTATCAATAATTTTTCGCATATTCAAAGAGTCGTATCTTGTGAAACACTTGAGATAAAAAATCGAAAAAGTAGACAATGTTGTAGAGAATTTTCTCTACTTTCCGCTCCTATGAGTCGTTTTCCTGATTTCAATACCGTTAAAAAGTTAAAGCTAATTGAAATAGTGATAATTTTCATTTTCTCATTTTTTCTGCAATTTTATTGTTATTCAAGAGTCTCTAAAACGAGTAAGATACATGATAGAAACTTGCGATTGGTTTCAAATGAAAGAGAATTACATGGTCTATTAGTTACGTTGCTTTAAACCCATCTTTCATTACTGTTTATTATCGAAAAACTGTCTAGACTATGAAAATGAGTAAAATATCGCAAATTTCTTGATTTTTTTGATCAAACATATCTTACCTCACGATTATATTTAAAAAAAAATCATTTACCTCACATGAAAGAGAAGCTTCTGTTCTCCAAATCAAGACTAAGTACCATTTTCTATCATTTCGGGTTACCGATATATATTATACAGTTTTGAATATAGATATTAGCCATTTTTCTGTGTATTTAAAAAGGGGCTAAAATACACTAAAAGTGGATTTTTTCTATTTTTCATGAAATTTCAATTATGATACATGATTATGAACCGCCTTGACGAGCTGAGAAGAATGAGCTGTAGTACGAGGAGATCTGATCATTCTGTCAAAAGTTATAAGTGTTTAAAGCTTTGATCATTGACGTATCCAAGTTATGACGTATCCCCCACTAGGAAATACTGAAATTAAATGTTTCTAACGGGTGATTCTCATATAAAATAGCCCGCTTAAGATGATTTCAGCCGAAATATGTATTTTTTTGGTTAGGAAGGCCTTGAAAAGGTATTATAATGAAAAATTTGTATTTTGGCTGTAAAACATGATTTTCTATTTTTGGGTATATTCCCCCTCCCCCAACTACTAAATTCGAAAATTCCTAAGGATTCCTGTTCATAATGAACTGTTTTTTTCACGTGATGTGGTTTTTTATCTATTCTAGAAAAATATCCATGTTGTATAGGGTAGAAGTGGTAGTTTTGCATAATTTTGAAAACCCCTTAAAAGATACCCCTTTTTTGAAAATTCGTAGCTCCGGAACCAAAAATGGTAGAATCCTGCGCAACGACTCAATTTATTGGACATTTGATTTTCCTTAATTTTGTCGAGAATGATTTTTCTTGAGAAACTCAAGGTTCACTAGAAAAAATGAGAAAATTGAAAAAAGCTCGAAATGTTTTGGGTTTTGGGGGTGAAGCCGCCCTCTGGCGTGTCAGCAAATTTCAGATTCGAATTCAGCGCCCCAAAATACATATAGAACCGTCGAGAAAAATTCTTTCGGGGCTGTTTCCTGAAAAACGACCATTTGACTGGACTATTATTATATTCAAAACCCCTTGATGGATGATTTTTTTCTTCAATTTCCAACTTCAATGAAATCTTAAGTTCTGTAGCCTAAGATGATAATTTTTTATATTTGAAAAAAGTAACTTCCTGTTTTATTGCATGTGATCAATTGTTTGGGAATAGGAGATGATATAATTTGAGTTAAGAGCCATGAGCTTCAGCTTCTACATGGTATTGTACAATCTGCTAAATGAGCAGATATTATTCTTGGAGAAAATTCAAATTGCCCCTATTGAGTGACTGAAACCCGTACTTTCAGAACTGAATCATCCACAGTTACGCAGAACTACATGAATAGAATATTTTTTTCATCACTGAACTTATCAAGTTCCATTTCACGTTTTTAGAATCTGGATCCAATATTTTTACAAACTTATTTGATATAATAAAAGATTTTCTCGTGTTTGAATACATATTCACTCATTCAAAAGATGGTAATAAACCATCAAACAAAAGACTCGATGAATCGTTGAACCAACTATACTAAACTAGCTAGGGTTTTTTCCATGTAAAGACTGTACAGTCAATCAATGAGTGAGTAAACAAGTAAACACAATTATGTTAGTATGAATTATTCGAAAATGTTTTCTCAATTTCCTTTCCTTTAACTTCCAATATTGATTTTGATACTTTTAATAAGCTACTAGATATGATCAATAACATCGCAATGAGAATTCAAGAACAGTTTATGAGAATTAAATATATTATGGCTCTCAGCCTCAGCTGAGAAATATTTGATAATTATTTCTGTTCCGTTTCTGAAAAACCTGAAAGTTTTGTAATGAGCAAAAAATCTTAGTATCGAATTTTCAAGTCATTATTAGTTTGTCAGAAATCAGCTCCCACTCGGATAACCGTAAAATCTTGGCTAGTTTTTTCCACACCGAAAGCAAGAGCAAATTGATCACCAGAGGCTGTTTGTTGCTCACAGTCGTCCGAGTATTTCGATCGATCATTTTCTGTGTTCGTTCCGGCTGTCTCACTTACAGCACTACACACATGAAACTGTGTATCCCATTTTCAACGGCGCGTTATTCTGGTGGGAAGAGTGCCGAGTAAAGGGTGAGCTGAGAAACTTCGGAAGGATAGAATTTTGTAAAAAACGTTTAGAAGGTCCAAATGATTTTGATGATGGTTGCAAGAGAGATGATAGTTATTGATGATGTCTTGCGCAACCTCTCTTCTCAGCGTTTGATGGATGGATCACGGTAGCCAGCAGCGGGAGAGAGACAGAATGAGTCGTAGTTTGCCGTAATGCTGGAAACCATTGTCGTAGAATGACGACAGTGAACTGAAGTGATTAATGACTGAGTCTCCCCAATCAGGTGTGCGCTTCCAACTTACCCTCCCGATCGCTAAAAAACTGCTAATCCCTTCTTCCTATCCTAAAGGGTTGAGAGCCGTCTCTGTAACAAGTGGATTAGTCACAGACCACGTATCTCAGTTGAAAAAGCGTCAACGGTCTTGCATGACGTGCACAAAGGAATGTTCTCAACCCTTCTTCCAAAACTTGCGCTTTTCAATCCACAAGAAATGAATTCCAATTGAAAACATGTCGAAAAGCACTAGATTAACTGTATGAGAAAGCAAGTTCATTGCAAAGCAAGATTACCATTGAAAAAAATCAATGAATTCTATTCCTACTCTCAACCCTTCCGAAAAGCCTAATTGAATTTTTCCAGTTTTGAGAAGCTTCGACAATAATCGCAAATCTGATTATGATGCAAGTCATCATCCTTGATCACAATCAGTTCACATTTTTTTTTCAATTCAATTTTCAATTTATTTTTTTCAATTTTACAAAATTATCGTTGACAGTGCACCATTTTGAGAGATCGATGATTACTATAATGTTGAAATAGTTTCATTGATTCAATCTGATCACCACATTCCATTTTCTGATCACTTGAACTCAGAAGTAATAGCTCTGAAAAATTGACTGCAATATCGAGAAATTTCTTGATGCAACAGTCCATACCGTTTCAAATATTCCTTGAAGATCATGTGCTCTCAATTTAAAAGGCGAATAAAATATTAAAGAAAACCTTAATCAATTCAATTCAATACATTCCGATAGAAAACCATTGAGCAGTATTTTTCGATCTTTGCAGCTACAAGCTATGGTCGCTGATTCAAATTCAAGGCTGAATGCTTATCGCTTCACATGTTCCTAATAAACAACAGTATTCAGCATTTTGCAGTGAGTTGGAGTAGATTCACATTTTCATATTGATTGGAATACTTTCTTAAACAACAGAATAATTATAAACTAGTTGATGATTACTCATTTAAAATTCTTCATTCATACCTTAAAATGATTATTCAACTAGCAAGTTCACGTTGTTCGAAATTTACAGAAAATATAAATATGATTGTACATTCTTTGTAGTGCTAAGAATTTTACGCAGTTACATGAAACACTTTATTACTCATAAAACGTTGAAAAAATATAAAATACAACACAAAAACAGCATTCCTGTAGCTATCAACTTGTCTTATTTGAAAAGTTCGACGTCTTCACATGGGCCTACTATTATTGAAGATCAAACTCATCCCATGGGAAGAAGACAGCTCAACTGCTATTCGAACAACTTGAATAAATCACTCGAGTTTCAAATTTCGAAATTGCCATTTAGTCAAATCGAAATCGATGAGAAAATTGACATGAGTTGAACAGAGTTCAACATTTGATCATGTATCGGATAACTACCTGTCATTTGTATGATTGTCTGCTGCCAGATAATTTTGATAGATGACATAGCTGGCGGAATATGCCTTGCTACTAAATGGAGAAATCTTCCATGTCATTATTTTTATCTCTACCATTCCCGTAACTCTCATTCCATTGTAAATAGATGAGTGTTCTGTAACTCTAACGATTGTTCATGAGTGGTGGATTTGGTGGATCAATCAATCTCTCAAGATTAAGTAAATAGTTCCATTGTGCTCATGAATATTTCAATAGTATACCTTAACATTTATCGGAAAAGTCTTCCTCATTCAAATTTTATGACTGTATCTAATGTCGAGCCGGCTGCACGCAACCATCAAATCACTTCTTAAACTCACAAGACTAACTTAATGTCGATTTCCATTCTAGTCATTTGAATCTTTTTCATTATCAATAGAACATTTTTCGAAATATATTTCAATCGAATATGAAGAAACAACATATTACTGGAAAAAGACTTGAAAGTTTGATGATTGTGAATATTATTATGATTCATATTAAAACAACTATTTATGAGATATTCTATCAACTGCAAGTACATTGTTATATTCAACCGCGATTGTATAGAATTATCGTTCGATTTCTTCGTTAATCCTCTTAGCAATGTTTTCGTTCAATTACGTAATTTCACTGTGTTGTGAATTCGTGATGTCAGAGTGAGACATTAACATAAATGTTCGGCTGAAAGATTATATAAATGAATAGATTTTTTAGCGATTATTGATTTAGAATATTTTGAAGTATTATCATTTCATTCCCTCTCTCAATTATTGACAGTCAGAAACTATCTTGGTGTGTCGAGAATAGAATTAGGGAATAAATATGCTTTTAAAACGCTCCAATATTGAGTAGCTGTATACATGGAAAAAAAAATAGTTTTCATTGTGAAGCTCCTCTACTCACTAAAGTTTCATAGTGGTTCAAATAGTGTTTCATCCATTGAACTGGGATGATATAATTCCATCTCAGGATGAGAAGTTGTTGAATAGTGAACTCTAAACGGTTTTTAGTATGTTCTACTAAACGTTGATAGCTGATGGCTTCCATTATTGAAGAGTTTGAAGATCCTACAAACGACTTCAAAGGGTTTTGTATTATAGGGAGGGGCAATGCTAGAAACCAATGAAGAAGGTGATAAAAAACGAGGATTCTTGAGGAATTTCTTTCATATATCTTCTCGTTTCTCGTCTAGTCCCCTTTTAAGAAGGAAGAGATGCGGTGATCGCGGCTGCTGCTGTATGAGTCCAGGAGATTATTAGGTCGTGGATGTGGGAGAGAGGCTCGCGGGGTCAGAGGGGAGACGTCTAGGTGTTCGAGGGACTAAAAAACCAATGTTGAAGCTTTATTCCATTGGTTTTTTTCGCTCCCTTCTACATAATATTATATTTTTGACAGTTATTAATTGTTGCCTTGAGCGATCTTCTCTGGCTGAGCCGTATTCGGAATATTTTGTACATTAATCACCGGCAAAGGCTTTCCACGCCATACAACACCTCTCGTTATTCACCCCCCTCGACCCACCCCACCACAGCTCCACCCTGCACCACTATTGTAGTAGTTAAAGGAATGAGCATCACTCATTATGTATACATGCAACCAACGTGGAAAAAATCAACTGGAAAGATTTTCATTCTACGTTGTCAATAGATGATTAATTACTTGGAAGCAATAATGCTCTCGCCGTGCGGATGTCCCGCCAAGTCAAAAACTAAACTGAAATCTACCACTTCTTTTTATTTTCAATGTTCAATGTGTAATTTGAAGATAGAGAATTAGTTATCACTCCAATTTTGAAGAGAAAATTCATTGAAAAAACTTCACCTCTTAAGTTAATCTCTCAATCCTTGACTTTTCTATTATTCATTATTTCTTCTATTTCTCTGTTGTCTATTCCATTCCACAGCTCTGATGGGCATCAATCATTGTATTTAGCATAATTTTCAACTTTCCAGCTTCATGGAGACTCGATAATAACATAAATACTGTATTATTCTTGACGACTGTGACATTTCGATATAAAGTGGATCAATATAGATATATTATATCTGTTACAGATGTTTTAGTGCACCACTACTATCGATATTCAATTGTTGATAGTATCGAATTCCAGTATCAATACTCTTGAAAAATAAAACTGAATTTATATCCTGAAAATCAAACTGAAACTATTGAATAGTGAATGAAAAATTAATAATTAACTAAGCTAGTAAATAAACTGATAAGTTATAACTAATCAATAAATAACTATAAATGAAAAATGATACTATCAATCTTTCATTTATATAGGTGATCACCTGATCACAGGCGCACAAAGGACAGCACAGCCTTGGATAATTTTTATCATGTGATATAATATCAGTCAAGTTTTAAACATGCATTACAATATTCTATAAATTATTGTCATATGTGTGAGAATCAGCTCCGATGAATCTATCTAACCTACATCTTGTAACAAGTAAACAAAATTCATATCTGTTGCAGTGTATTCTCCAATTCATAAAATCAAAAGTAACTTATATTTTTTACATAATGACTTGAGAAAAATCACCTCAATCTTATCCTGATTCAACTGGAAACTCAAGAAGTATTGGAGACTGGAGAAAAAAGTATCGTTAACACCTATTGCCTACTAGTTTACATTCTAGATTGTCATAGAAATATCTACTTCTACTCAATCTGAAAAATGCTTCCAGGAATTTGCTGCTGTTCAGTATCCTGCATTGTTATCATCCTGTTGATTATAATAGCTCTATATTTGATCTTGAGAGCTGAAGAAACTGTTGTAGAAAATAAGGATGACATTTTTCCAGGTTTTAAAATATCACAGGATAAAATACAACGTGATTAAATACCACAAAAGATATATCACTTATCATGAGTCAACAAAGAATTTTTACTTGAGGTCACTTGTTACCAGAATCATTATAATATTCACTCAAGATTACAAATTTATGAAAAAAAATTAATTGATTGGAAAGTGATTAAGTTGTGTAATGAATCCAGTCTCTGTGAAGTTTGCATAAGTCAAACTTTTAATCCTTATTAAGATTGGCCTTATTATTTAATTTTGACTTATTCTTCCAATTTTATCATACCTGAAGTATTCTCAAAAATCACATACTTTCTTGAATAGTAACAAGCAACAGTGTTTACTTTCTGCAGGGTTGTATGAAATCACATTTGAATTAGTTTGCTTCTTGCTTGATTTTGTTTTTTATGAAGTCAACGTGAACAGAATATAATACAATCCTCATCTGCCAAATGAGATTTAAATTATTGAAAAAAAGAGATAATAAAAATTTGATGGCTATTATTTTAACTAGTCTACTGATCTTGTGCATATTAAGCCAATGTTTTGTATAGCTGCACATTTTTTCAACTGTGTTGAAATTGATGGTTTTGTAAAATCCAAATAACTCAGTAATAGCAGAGAGAAGTCAGTACTTCCCTTATCTTTGGTGATAGTCAAGTGAACATTCTAAATTGCCTTATCCAATGAGCTCGTTTCAACAGAACAATTTTCTGAAAAATTATTTTCGAATAATACTGTAACACACCTTCAACATACGGAGGACGGTAGAGTCTCATATAGTAGGGTCCTTTATTCATTTCCCTGAATTTGTATAATAAATTGATTGTGAATTTGAAATAAGTGTTTGATTTGAATATTATTTTCAACATAGATCCAAGTGAAATCATAATTTAATTTTGATTGGCATGCTTTGTTGGCAAGTTTTTACTAAAACATTGATTGCCGATCTCAATATTAATATTGAAACTTATGTTTAAACTTATGTCCCACAAACACGCGCTGATCATGAACGGAACTCGAGGAGTGCGCAATATTATCACAAGATGATGTTCTGTTGTGCAATAGAAACATGCGCGCGCATGTAATTATTTGCTGATTCCAAAACCCCACGGATATTCAGTAGGTAACAAGATGTCTAGTATAAAATGTCAACATTTCACGTGACACATTTGCGATTGAATGAATGATCTCTGACAGTGATCTTCGCACAGAGAATGTAAATGATTAGTACAAAAATGATTAGCATATCACAGGAATTTGATGACTACTTTCTAAAAAGTTAATTTTGTGGTCACAATCCAAAATTCAACTCATTATGAAGTATTTGGACCAGATTCCTGACCACACTCAAAAGAATTTTGAATAATTGATTCGACCCCTTGCTGAAAAATTCGCCTAAAATCTCTCTAAAAAGAGAATGTGAAATGATTAATCCAACTTATCAGAATATCAGAGGAATTTGATGACTCTTTTTAAAAAGTTAAGTTTGTGGTCACAATCCAAAATTCAACTCATTATGGAGTATTTGGACCAGAATTCTGACCACACTCGAAAGAATTTCGAATAATTGATTCAACCCCTTGCTAAAAATTTGGCCAATGATGTTTGATCGAAATTACCGCATGAATTGATCGTGACTGGTGTGTCATACGTGACACAATGATGAGTGCTCACGCTTCCCTGCTAACTTATCGTGACACTGCCACTAAGAGCATCCATTAAACATACATATGTAAATTCTTGAGAGCTCACAGTTGAAAGAGTCTTCAACGACATTAGCATAGACCATAGACGATCGATGAGGTGAAGTATGCATGGGTTCGGGAATCATGACATACCAGCAGAACATAAGAGTTGTAAGTGAAAAGTGTAGCTGCTACTGGTTGGACAATAGACCACCATCGGTGGTGAACACCCCAGCCAGGCAACTCGTTTACCCACGATCAATTCTCGTGAAATTGTTCACCAATGACTACTTTTTGCTCCCGTTCGAGACCAGAGAAAGTCTCGAATCTGTAGCAAACTCTGATTATCTTCAATGGTTGGGAGGTTGATTCATGAATAAAGAGGGTTCAAATTTTATCACGACTTCAAAAAATATATGTTATAGAGCACTGTATGAATATGAATACTAAGCATACCAAGAATTTATTTGCCAGTATTGTGTTAGATGCTTGGGTATAATTTGATGACAGTGTACAACTATTTATATAAAACTTCTATTTTATTTATTTGAGTATTAAAATAGTGCGATAGTATCCCTCTAGCTGTAAGCTATTTGAGGGATTTATAAAAATAATCCTTTACATACAATAAAAACAATCAATAACAATAGTTATATTTCTTAATTTACCTGATTATATTTCTTCATTTTTTTGTAACTGATTGTTCTGTTTTGTCCATTGCACCATATCTTAACTTAACTTAACTTATAAAATAGAAAAAGACTTTGCTCGATAATCGACAGTTAACAAGATAATCACTCTGGGATATTACCTAATGTTATTCACTCTGAACTCAAATATTTATTGAATCACAATATATCTTAATTGTAAAATTAAAATTATTTTAAACTCAAAGAATATAATAAATAGTTAATAAAAATACATAATAAACTCGAATAAACACAATAAATAAAACTCATTTCCTGAAACTAATCAAAATTATTTATCCTTATGAAGTGCACTTTGAGTTTTGTTTGAATCTCATTCTTACTCTGTAACATTGTCAACTCTAATGGCAATGAATTTAACAAAAATGGGATTCTGATCTCTGGAGCTCTTTTACCATAGGCATTGTTATATCTTTGGGTTCTATAATTTCTATGGCAGGCCAGTGGAATCGGTTTCAGTTTTCATGAAGATTTTTGAGCATTTCATAGGTGCACAATTGCAACAACATCTAAACATACATAGAATAATAAATGAGAGTCAATATTGTTTTATCCCCGGAAAATCGACAATTGATTCATTAGAGAATATGAAAGGTGACATCAATAGATCTTTAAATGAAAATAAATTTGTTATAGCTGTAACAACCGACCTGACAGAGCTTTCGACCTTGTAAATTATGAAAGCATGATTCAGAAATTAATAAGAATAGGTGTTGGAGGCAAACTACTAAGGTTATTCAGTAATTATTTCGTGGATAGAACTCTGCAAATTGGAATAGGTACCTACATTAGTAGCAGTTATGAACAATAATTATGCGGATTGATTCAGGGTAGCATACTATCACCGATTTTATTCAATATTCATGTAAACGATTTCGCAAGCCTAAAATTCACTCACATTATCAGCACTCTGCCAATTTTTTTAATCAAAAGTGAACCTTCATTAATAGAACGGTGAGAGTTCTCCTCTGACGCCAAACTGTTCTATACAACTCCTATATTGTTTGGTATAGAGTTACATCATTTGGAGCGTCTGGTTCTGGTGGTGAGGGGAAAAAGGTGCAAAATTCCACTTTTTCAAAAATATCTCGATAATCAATCCAATCACTGCAAATCACTTCATCGAAAGTGGACCATCATCTATCATCCACCTATCTAACCATCAACTATCATCGAAAGTGAATCTTCATTTACAACTTCATCTTCAATCTTCATACTGAAATCAGAAAATAATATTTAATCCATTATGATTATGAGCAAAAAGGTAACAGCCCTACTGTCAAGAGATAATGTATAGAGGTAATACAATACCCATGCGTGAGAGTAGCCTTACAGAAAGTATGGAAGGGATCAAGAATATTTATTCATTATTCATTGACAATTTTCAAAACCCATTACCATTTTCAAATAATACTACAAAGTAGGGCAACGATACTGAATAGCAATGAAGAGATTATGGTACAAGTTTATTATAGGAGGAGCTACAGATTTCATAATATACATACAAACATATAAATTATTCATTTATAAATATACTATTCATGCTTCCTCTAGAAACTCTGTTGTATGAAATCAAATTTTGTCTTTCATGAAATCACTTTTTTGTTTTCTTTTGTATTCGGAAAACAAGGCAATTGATATGCTAGAAATTGTAGATCTTTTTAGAAAGATAACATTTTCACAGAGTAAATTTTATAATAACTTACTATATTTAACATCCAAATAGCAGATTGAGAATCGCAAAATGATTGTTCATACTATGTTTAAATCATTGTTTCGCGAGACAATAATGTCATAGCTGTACAAGAAAGCATGAAAGAAAAAACAGCAGCCGTCACCACTTGACCTGAAGGTAAGACCTATGCCTCTGCGAGGGGTGGCAAGTTTTTTTTCTTCCAGCGCCTGCTACTCTATTTGCACGTGAAAGCCTGGTTCTATCCCACAAGGTTTTCACGTAAAAACGACGAATAGTTTAATGATTATCAGGTTGCTCTCTACAGAAGGGATCAGTCCTGTCGCTTTTTTACCACTCCGTTTTTTCGAAAAAGCCCGCATGATGGATGATTGCTAACCCATTCGCCGCGCCGAAGGGTTTCCTAAAAGATTCAAAACATCATTTTTCCGAGCTTGTCCCCCACCATCTACCAAACATTAATACAATTGTGCTTACAATGAATTCTTTGTGCCGTCTGCGTCTTTTGTTGCCTTCTCTTCGTTTTTTCCTTTCGAGAATCAATTTATAACATTTCCTTAAACTCGTACGATCCGTGAAAGTTCCCAGAAAGGCCGTAAAAAATGCCAGCTTCCTTCTAATGACTTGGGAGTATTTGTACACTTTGGCAAACGCTGGAAATGCGACACTCTTTCCTTCACGGATCATAATCATATTTCTTGACATCAAACAAACCATTTATCAATGAGTAAGGGAAGAAAACGATAAGGTATTTTGTGTTCAATTCAATGATTCCAAGGCCTGAGAATATTTATAGGAAATCTTCACCAGCTTTCATTTTCTCAAGGTGATTTCATAGACTGAAGAAGTTATTGTAAAATACCAGAAGGGAGTATTAGAGGTGGGGTGAAAAATCATTAGTGTTTTCCAAAAATATGAAATGATTTAGAATTTAATGTTGATGTCATGTACGAAAACTTCAATTCAATACCTGTAATTCCGTTTTTGATAGATAACAATGTTTACAGTGTGTCTCAATTCCATTCCTCCGAATACTTGTATGCAAATGCGTAGCATTGATCAACTATGCAAATCATATTAATGTATCATAGTGGGCTTTATCATGTGAATGCAAACAAAAAACAAAATTGACAATGAAAATTTAATCGAATTGTGCATGTAATGGATATTTGAGAGATGAATTCCAATTTTGTATTCACAGCATTGGAGAGTGAAATTTCATTGATAGTAGCCTAGTAATAATCTTTCTTCGTTAGGGCTACTCTTGAATAGAAATAAAAGAATAAGAATCCAAGTACCCTTTTTTAAATTGTTTATTTACAAAAATAAAAAATAAAAAAAAGGTACTTGGATTTTCATGTTTTATTTCTAGCCTAGTAATATAGTCTGAAACGGTAAAATAAGAATCATCGTCGAATAGGACAACCCCCTTCCTGCACCATAATATTATACGAAACTACTTTGCCATCGCTCCTCTATATAACAAGAAGAATGCCAGCTATCCTAAAGATATGCAGAGAGGATATTGTGAATGCCTACTCTATGCAAATGCGTCCAAGTGCTTCTCTTGCTCGGCCAATTCCTCTAATAGTTTTGTCGCAGGAAAACGGCCACTTAGAAGGAAATGTAGATTGGAATGACGACAAGGGACAAGCGCACCTCTATATTGTTTCTATGTGTGAAGAGGAGGAAATTACAGGAAGTTTGCAAGGGAGAATAGGTGCGGACTAACAGGATATCGAGAGCAACCCTTTTCTCTTTAGATCGCACTCAATTTATTCAAATACTTAGTTAGTTCTTGAATGTACGAAGAATAAGCATATTTTAACGGTTAAAAATGAAATTCAGTGCTTGACTCGAATGAGTAGAACAATATTCCACTACCCTTCATTTTCTGATCTTGGATTGTTGCTTTCTAGGAATTGGAAAAATAGGGAACTGAAAAACTAGGTACAGAGAATAGAGTAGGAAAAATACAGAATATCGTAGAACAGGAAATAGGATATATCCACTTGTGTTCTCTGTATGTACAGTATCATTATAATGCAAGTGAGAAATTCTCATCTCAGTATATTGCAAAAGAGAAGTTTCCATCTCGATAATATACTCGATATTACAGAACCATATCAACAACAGTGCTTTTACAGTTCTATTTGTGCTTTTACAATATTCTTATTTTCACAATTCTATTAGTTCAAACAAAAAATTTGGATTGCCATTATCTTTGAAAAAATATATAGGTCTATTCAAAAGAAAAGTGATTGATTTATGCATTGTATCTTGAAAACTGAGCTCTCCTACTTCACTTGGGGAAGAATGTCACAAAAAAGTCAATTATTGGAAAAAATACTCTGATGAGCCAGAAACCTCTATGCCATTGATGATGAAGTTATTTTCCATTACATCTACTACATCCCCTCTTCTGATTCATATTTCTCTTGAATTACCAGAACGAAGCTAATGAACAAGCGGAGTAATGGTCTTAATGTTTCGAATACATATATAATATGGAATTACTTAAAATACGTCCTGGTAAATTTTAAAGCTCTTGAAAGCATCTGTCATATAAGGAAACATAGCACACATGCTGTGCTTCAAACTAGGGAGAAATTCTCCCCTTTTAACTCGTTTCTCACGCAGTGCGCACCCCTTTCACAGTCATATAATTAACACAGCTTCTTATATTTTGAGAAGGGATGTGTATATCTTGAGGGCAGACTGGCTTTTTCTCAAGAAGAATGATATTAGCTTGATATATTATGCGTACCCTTTCCCATTATATTACTGGATTTTTAAAGAGTCAACAACCTCGAAAAATCCTGGAGTCACTTTCTGTTGATGTTTCTTTTCGAACCACTGAACCGCTTAATATTATTTTGAAGTTTCATTGCAGCTTTGTCTGATTCCTTCACAAACTGAATGAATTTCTTGCCAAAATAATAATGTAGCCGTATCAAATAAATTTTCATGTTAAACAGTTGGACTCCTATGCTCTTAACTATTGTTGTAGCTATGAGGTAGCTTACCAATCACAGTGCAGAGTTGTAGATTCAGTACATATCGAAGAAATGTTGGTTACAGTATTCTCACTTTACATTAGCAAAATTATTGTACATTGGAATATTTTCCAATAAAGACGGTGTAGTCGAATTGAGCAATAGTTCAAAGTCTTATCAAATTTAAGGAAAACAGTTCGTATACATTATAGGGTAATTCAAATTAGACAATTTTCATAACCAAAAAATCTCAAATCTTCATGATTATCTTCACAGCACACTTTGATAGAGATATCAAAGAGCTATTCAATCTATGCCTATTCGTAATACTTTTCACAATTATCTGACAAAAATGTATATAACGTCTTTGATCATCAAGCATCTGCAGTTCAAGCAATTATTTCCAACAAATTATTATTGAAGGAATAAATAAGAAGAAATTGGAAATGTTGAGTTAGAAACTAATGTAATATTCAAATAGAGCGTGATTTGTGACCGGAAACACTGCACTGTTCACCGAATGGAGTGCATCATTTGTGAGAAGAAACACACATGACGCGTAAGTCTTGAATTTGAGCAACTACTTAGAAAGCTGAAGCTGATGTTGTTCACTTTCCACAAGACGTGATAACCATCTCTAACCCTTCCCTGTCGCATTGCACCCTCCAGATGGATAGAAGCGAGAGGGTGAAACGTGAAATGTACCGTGCAAGCGCACCATTCACATATTTTAATCTCACTCGGATAAAATTCCACTTCCGCTACAGACTGCCATGAGAACACTTTCCTTCTCTCTGTCACTTTGCCTCTTCTTCATCATGCGTTCAAGAGACTGCGAGAAAGCTGGAGGAATTAAGCCACTTTCAACAAGTTTGAGGGGAAATATTACCGTGGGAAGGTCGTAAGCCTCTTGAGTGCCTCGGCTTCGAGTATTACATATTTTGATTACTCTTCCAAAACAGAAATATCTTCAGGATTTTAATGAATTCATCTTCAAGCACTCTGTGCCTGTTTGTTGGCTGGCACAAATCATAATGAATAAAGAGCCTGATCCTCGAAATTTTCGAAATAATACATCACAGTGGTATACTTTTCATATTATTTATATAAATATTTTACTCGTATTATTCATATTATGAATTCATAATATTTCATATTATTTGTTAAATTTTGGACTTAGGCAAGATGTATGGACAGAGTAAAGTTAAAATGCAGAGAAATGTGAATTCTAGCTGTCTCGTCATCTACAAGTTATTGCTTCATAATAAACTTTATGGTAAATGACTCAAACGTTTCACCATATTCCAACTCCAAATGAATCAATAAGAACTATATTAATCAATTGGAAGGCGTCAGTATCAACTTTGAATGCGGCTCCACATTCTCTATTCAACTATGACTTGGTTCAATAAAAATCATGGTTGTAATCCAATCCTGGATAGGAAATTCAGTGGAACACTATTCATTCATTCAAACTTTCAAATTCAGTAATTTTTACATGAAAAATCAAGTAAAATTGAAATTCACATTAAGACGTTTTTATTGATTCGTGCATCCAACATTTCATTCATGATGTGGAATAATACTGTAAATGATGCATAGGAATGATCATTGTTGATTATCTAGATACTTCTTCTCCACAGTCACATCACATTTATATTTCCACCTGAGCAGTATATCACGAATTGAATAGGTTATAATTTTGTGAAGTTGATTGTAAGCCTTTACTCGAGTCAGAACACTTGGAATGATTCCATTGTATGACGCTGCTGACGACACCGAAACAGACAAAATCCAATTAAGATCGCATCACGATAATCGTAATACTGTGGAAAAAGTTTTTTGTCCAATTAATTAGACGGTGTTAATAGAGAAAGGTATTTGGCGTATTGAGAGCGGACAAAAACGCTGCGTTCCCAAATGACTGGAGCCGGGATCAGCATGCACTCCATCTACAAACAGCGCTGTTCCCTGTTTCAATTAATTCAAACAAAAGATGGCTCCAACAGCAGAGTCAAGATCCACATTGTGTTTGGATCGTGATAGTCGAGTACATTAATCATAACTGTGAGCATTTCTTAGAAATCCGAACACTTTCCATACAGATGCGGCATAATCCTTCCAAGCCATGATCTGTGATCCACTTCACGTGCTGCACCGACAATGCTGGAAGCGTGCAATCGATCTCCTGCCGGAGAAATTTGATAGAATTTAATCAGTTCAAACTGTATCACGACAACTTCGAGTTTAAAATAGAATCGCGCTTCTTGTTGAGGCGTTGACAAGTTTTCAACTTAGTTTCAAAATCCTTTTGAAATTAATGTAGTTCATACCAACGCAAGTTGAATAATCTCTAATGCCACTCTGAATACACTATTCCACCATTCTGTAAACAGAGCTGAATTTCATGGAGAGATTGGAGTATTCCCTTTCGAATTCAAAAACCCAATTTGAAATTCAACCAGGGGCTTTTAACTTCACTTCTATCGGGAAGTTCCTCAATTACACGGTTAACCATACAATAACAAAGCATTGTTTTAATTTCTCATAGGGGATATTTTTTCAAGGTTGAGAATGTTTCTGATTAGAGTGGCTGAAATAAACCAACAACTAATCAATGACATTGCTACATACAATGTTATGTAGCTGAACGTGATATTCTGGAGCTCAAAATTTTAGTGGTTCTATTCATATTTTGTGAATTTAAATTTTGTTTCATGTTTTTACGATAGTTTTATTATCAATCTATCCTAATTTTAAATTGTTTGTTCTATTCTGATTTATTCTTTCAGATAGTGATTTGGAATATGAATTGAAATGGACATAACCTATGTATAATATTTGGACAATTAGGAAATAAATTGAAGAAGTTTTGGGCAATAGTCTGTTTTTCTTTTTCGATTATTGTATTGTTTTTGATACCTAATAAATGAATAAATATGTTTATATGAATGATCAATATGAACTTTTTCATGAATAAACTCAGAAAAGTTAGGGAATTATTTTCCCTGTGGAATATTCAATCAGCAATAATAATGACAATTTTAGGATATTGGAATTCATAGATAAAAAAAATTTTGGTTGTAATCTTTTGTTATTATTCTTTGATTTGAAAAATGAATTAATAAACTTATTCAGACAATATCACTTTCGTAATAAAATGTAGTTTTCCAAGGATCAGTGACCTGTAACTAGTTGCTCATTTTATGTCGGAATATTTCCAGTTTTGGCTTACTGAAGTCATCTGGCAGTGGATGATGACTTGCACCAAGTCCCATCGAGTAGCATGACCAGCGGATTCTTCCGTACCTCACTCCTCACATTAAGTGGATTCCTAACGCTTCAACCATTCCTTGGGAATTATTTCGATTGTAATTGCTATTATCTCCAGGTAACTTTAAAATATGACCACAATATTACTCTGGTAAAGTGTTTTTTCATACATACCAATATTCTTGTAAAGGGGAAGACAGACAAGGAGCTTCAGCATGTAAGAAAGAACTCAATTAATGGATAAGAATCAATATCAATGATTAACTCATATCAATAATATAAACTCAAATCAATTGTACATGTCCTAAACTACAATCTTATCAGAATCAAGAACTACATGAAATTATCATAAACTACAATAATTGTGTGATATTAGGTTCAAATCATTTTATATTTTCACTGAAGCATCATTCCAGTCATTTTCTCAGTCAATAAATTGATTTTTACGTCAAATAAGAGATCATTAAACAACTTGAATTAGTATTATTGAAATGAATGAAACGGTGGACATGAAAATTTACGAAACCATGGTCCTGTACCAAATAAAACTGTAGAATTTGATGATATATGTATGTTTTTATTTCATTACGGTGGACATAACCCAAGACTTAACAAGAAGTACTTTTTCAGTAATAAAGGGGCATCTAAATAAAGTACCTCTTCACTCAATTAAATAAAATCCAAAATGAATTATTAAATTCCTTCTAAAAATAATGTTGCAAGGGATCATTGATATACTGAAGAGAATTACTGTACGGTACCTCTTTGTAGCTCAAGAGAGAAATAATTATGAATAATGGCTTATTATTCCATGTGAATCCTCTATTCCTTCTAATATAAATGAAGTATCATTCTCTCCATCGAATCAGATTTATCCTCCCGATCTAGATTCTGGAGTCATGTCTTTATGCGATTGTGAGATGAATGTTTATCGATAAATAAGTGTGATGTCACAATCACTTCACTAAAAGACGTGATTTCTGTCTATGAGACATCCATCCTCTTACCTATAATATGGAAGAGAAAATGGTGCGGAATATCAATTGCAGCAATCGCTGTAAGAATATAAATTACATTGTACATTGCACGTTTATGCACTTACTTACATTGTGTAGAGAATCAGAATTGATGTATATTGTATTGGCCAGCACGTATTTCCGGCACTCTTCAAGCTTCCTTTCCATTTTCAGACAACAGTGGCAAACAGCTCATATTTAATAGAGGTAATGCAAATTGAAGCTCCATTTAAAATAACATTTGAATAAAACTCTCCATTGTTCAAGATATGAAGAGTCAATGTGAAGTTAATGAACAAGATTTGTCACTCACTTGATAGATTCTCTATTTAGTTGCCGTTAGGATATAGGATAGCAGGACAGATTTTTATAGTTATGTATTTTTTTAAATTAATAATATCAAGAGAGATATCAAGATATCAAGATATCAAGAGATATCATAATATCAATATGAGAGGATATCAAGTTCCTACTCAGATAGATAGATCAATAGCAATACACAGAGTATGAGGAGATATTGGAATTTGACAAGTGAGATTAAGGCATTCAAATTCAAAATTATGTAATTATTATATAGAATAATATTGTATTTATATGAATGAATAAATGATAATTATAATTGAAAATTCATGGTCAATTGATTTACTATGATGGAAAGGAAAATTCAACAATTTATATACAATTATACATTGCATTATATGATACTCCAGCTTATTATTTTCAAAAAAGAATGGAAACCCCGTGCACATCACAATATATAACTTACTCCAATACATCGATCTCTCTTCAATTTCACTATAGCATTCAAAACAAATTATTTGAATGGAATAAATTTTTCATCATAGTTTACATCCGTAGAACTTGTTCAGACTTTCGTGATACTTTATATAGGTATTATTACAGATCTCATCGTTATTACTTTTGAACTCAATTTGTCTTGGGTTGCATGATCGAAACACATTAAGTCACACGAAAATAAAAAATAAAGTGAACAACATAAAGTAAACAATTATAGAATTTAATACAAATATCATTAGCATGATGCTTTTGATACCTTACATACTACCTAGGCCACCTCTCCATGGAAAAGATTTCTGCATTGCTGCATGTACTTTTTCAACAGCTTATTGACTTATTTCACAGCTTCTGACTTATTTAGAGTGGTGATCACCTCAGAAGGTTACAAACATAGAGTGAAAAATACACTGTAATAATGACATTATTTTACAAATGAAACATTATAAACTACTTTAGAAAACTAAGCTAAAACTAGAAACCGAAAAAAAGCAAGTTTGAGCTTGGAAAAGGAGCCAGCGGAACCACGGCTAGCTAATAACAACTAAAAGAGCCCTGGGATAAGCATGGAAAATTAATAAATATCAGGTAAAGAAAGCCTCATAAATAGCCCTGAATAAGATATCAGCATAGACCAAGTAAACACATCTTTTTATTGTGAGAGTGGTTGGATCTGTGATATCAGGTAGAGTTGATGGGAGAGATAAGTGGACCGATTTGAACATTACCAATTGCCAAATCTGATCGTTAACATAAAAAATGTTCCAACTGGTTTTCCCACAACACTACCAAATCGAAAAAATCGCTCCGTGACTTGCGAGTGAATCTGGACAAGCAAGATATTCTGCTATGGTAAATATCGCTACTTAATACATACTTGTATCGATCGGTGCTATGTTGCAATGGATAGTGGTGTAGTTTTTCGAGAGGTTGTTGGGTTTTGCGCTTTCAGGAGCTGGCGGCTTAACAAGAAAGTAGGTGAAGCAGGACGGAAGGAGTGCGGAGGATTCCGGCTCCACGGAAACAGTAGCAGCCGCTAAGTAATGTCAGGAATCTCTGCCAAGACACAATACTCGCGGTAATTATCGTTAATTGCAGGGTAGTTGTGTGCTGGATGCAGCCAACTACTGGCCATTAGTAGCATCGCTCGTATTACAACCTGTACTCACGCCAACTCACTGTCTGCTCCCTGCTCTGTGGTCGGTAAGGGCAGCAAGGGTTATGCCTTTGCCTTCGCCTTCGCCAGGCTACCATGCAGATTTCCAACTCCATTCGAAACAAACTACATGCCACTCGCCTCGCCACTATAAGGAATCTTGTAGCTATTTACACTCCTCCAGCTACAAATATTATCAATCATCCTGCACATAAACGTCATTCATGTCCGATTATATGAGTTTCGAAATAAAATTCGTCATGATAGAAAGTTATTCCTTGTTTATAGAAATAAACTGTTAGAATATTTGCCACTTTTACAGTTAAATATCTGAGAAACTCTCTAACTTATTGTATACAGATTAATATTTACATCACGTTTATTAAACAAAACTCAATCAACAAATCGAGAGATGGAAAGGAAAAAGGAAAATTTGGAGTAAAACTATTCCCAATACTGTACTGTAATGGACCAATATTATTACTGTAGCAAATTTGAAGCAAAAGTATACAATTGAATCTATTACAATTAATCTTTCATCACTGTTATTAGATTAAAAAATGTATTTCTTATTTTCAGAACTCATGGCTGGAGCTCATGCTTCTTTTTTCAGGCATAACAAAATATATAGTATTTTCATGGTTATTTTTATTTGTGAAAATTTTCTTGTATTTGGCAATGAATTCATTATTCATTATTCGTTATTCATTATTTGTTATTCATTATTTTATCACTCATTATTTGTTATTGTTATTCATTATTCATCATTCAGCATTCGTAATTCATCATTCATTAATCATTATTCATTATTCATTATGCAACATTAATTATTCATGATTTATCATTATACAAGTTTGAGCTTGGAAAAGGAGCCAGCTGAACTACGGCTAGCTAATAACAGCTGGAACATCATTAGGATGAGTATGGAAATAGTATCTCACGTCACAAGGACGGGAAGGGGCCTTTTGCAGTCTAGAATGATTTTGAATTTCATTCGAGCACTGCAAAAGACATTCACGTCCAAGTAACGTACACTATTTGTTGTCATAACAATCTAAAGAAGAATAATTGAAAAATAGATACATTACCTGCTCGTGCTGAAGTTACTACAAGCATTCTGTAAACATAACCTAATTTACAAATTCCGAATCAGGAATTTCTTGATTGTAGTTGACAAAACTTCCACCTGGTGCGCTAAACAGTGGGTTTTTGCAACAGTGTTGCTGTTCCAATTTCGGAACTAATAAACATACTCGACTGTAGATAAAACATATGATTTATACAGTATAGTATGCTGTAATGAGAATCATATGTTTACTCGTTCTACAATCAGCTATTTACCGGCTTGATTTCATGCATGTAGAACAGCTGATATTGAATGACTATGACAAAAATTAATAAATATCAGATAAAAAGAGCCTCATAAAAAGCCCTGATTGATAAAATATCAGCATAGACCAAGTAAACACATATTTTTACTGTGAGAGTGGTTAGATCTGTGATATCAGGTAGAGTTGATAAGAAGGATGTTGATGGGAGAGATAAGTGGACCGATTTGAACATTATTATTTGCCAAATCTGATCGTAAAAATAAAAAAAATATTCCTACTGGTTTTTCCTTATTCATTATTGAAAAAGAAACCCTATTTCCCATGAAATCATTTTCAAAACTACTGGAAATGTTTCTTTTTCACATGATCAGTATTTGAAGCTCAATATTATGCGCCTTCGCCTCTCACAGATTCAAATTGATCATTATTGTTCAGTTGAGTGTGGTTGCTCGCTGCTACCAGAGAAGAAGAGAATCATTCTATTTTCTTGGCTGCTACTGAGGAAAAAAGGAGAAGCGATTTCATATACAGTATGAACTATTGTTCATCTATATGAGAATCGGAACCAAAACTGGATCTGAATTGCAATGGAAACTTAGGACCAAGCATATTACAGCACCATTAATTTATTATCCATCATCATCACAATAACCATTGCTACATTAACAATACTCTATTTTATGTGATGGAGAATAAATATGTTCAGTCTGTGGAGAGTCATTGTTACTCAACTCCACTTTTGCATCATATTGAATGAATTCAATGAGATATAATGAAGAATTATATATCCAGCCAGTATTGATTTGTAATGAAAAAGAAAAATTTATACCATACATTTATAATAGGATAATCAGGGGTGAACAAACTCATAGACGCATCTCCTCTTGAATTCAAGAGAAATTCGGCTTCAAGATTTGATTTCGAGACCCCACTTCCAAGAATTTCAAGCTTGCAGTCTGTGTCCAAACTCTCCCTCCCCCTAGTAGTTCTCCAAACCCTGGAATGATGTACCTCTATCATGAAATTTCCTGTATTGCGGTCGGCACTAGGCACTAGTCTTTAACCAGGAAGGCGTCTTCACACCATCTTGAGAGGCGACAAGACGCGTTGCAGGAGAACAATGTGTTTGGTTGAAACAGATAGCGCCGGACATTATTCGGCGCCAGAATTATGTATGGTTCACGCTTAAAGTCGATCGACAACGCTTCAACTCAATAAGTGAGACCAGACGTCAGCGATGTCTTGCAGTCAAAATAATCCATCACAGAATCGTGTTTGATTGAATCACTAGATAGTGTGAAGTAAAAATAATTTAGAAATTATGTTACTAAAAATCTTAATATCCTGGGATAAATTGGAGAAAGTAATATAAATAATAAAAAAAAAATTCCCTCTTTATTACTCATCATATTCCACTTATTATAATTTCCAATACAGAAAATATATTTTAGAAAATAGAAGAGAAAAACTCTCTTCATACTTTGAAAAGACTTCACAAAAACGTTGAGTCAACAGCAAGAAGAAATTTGGTATTTTTCAGCAACAGACCATTTCCCGGAAATTGTTAAGAAACTCTATTATTGTAATATACTCTACTCAGGTGGAAGAAACTTGGAAATAATATCAAAGTTTATGACAGTATAATATCAAGTTGTAAACAGTGCTTACCAATCTATAATAATATCGTTTTTTCTTTGAAGAAATAAGCACATATATATGGAGATGGGAGATATAGGAGACGCAATTTTTTGAAAGGTGTTGATTGAGCTCATAAACTTTCACCTTTTTTGAACTGGAAATTCAGATTTACAATAATTTGATCAAACACCCCAAGTGTTAAGATTACTGAGTTACTAAAGTGGGGAATTTCTTATATCAACTCAAATGTGATATTATTGAATGAAAAATGTAACTTAATCTATAATGATTGAGATATGGGATTTGAAATGTTGAATGATCTCTTAATAATATGAACTATCTTTTACCTGGTTAATTCAATTGTTTCACCATGTATAGGTACAATTCCAGTGAAATGTGCAATTGGTATAGATAAGGTAGAGAGTTATTCTATTCTCCATTGAATAGGGGCTCAAATAAAACAAAATGTCGTTACGGCGACATGGTGACAATGCAGGTAGGCACAAATTGGTATTTTGCTATTTGTAGCAGGACGTATATCATTGAATAGATGTCAGGTGCTGTCGTTAACATTTATTCTGCCTAACAGAAATTGAATAATCAAATAGGCATACTTCATTGCAAGTCGGAAACAATGAAATACTGAACACTATACACATTATCCCATTGTTCAAGAGAAATGGTTTCTTAATAGAATACTGTAGTCTGAATTGCAGTTCATCTGAAGATTCTCTTTCTTCTGAGGAGAAACTTCATCTTGTATCAATAGAAATGTATATGTTAAGTTCCATCATTGATTGGTATCAATGTTCTAATAATTAGGTTCTTTCTGGACCTATTCCAATGTAGTGGATTCGATGTAGGAATATCATTTTTATTGAATCTACTTCCTTAGCTCTTACTCTAACCTATTATGTATAATTGAGTGAAGATTTAGAATTGCAGAACACTGACATCCAACTGGTATAAGAATATAATCAGTTTAATAATGAATTGATTGATATAAATTGACCGAAAGTTCATAAACTGCGAGTTCAATATTGATGAAATACAATTATAGTATGTTCTTAGACAGGAGAGAAGCACTATCAGATTATTGTCTCGACGAAAAACGTGAAAGGGATTTATTTAACTCTACATAGCTCTATGATTATTCCATCTCTTATGATTGATGGAAATGATGCACAATGAATAATAATTATAATAATAATTGATGATTGAATGGATAGATTTCCATTCATATCCGTATTTCCTCTCTACGCCTCTCATATTTTATAATCCACGGAGATTGAAGATTCTCCCAAATGGACAAATTTTCACTGAAGATCCCAAAAATACAAACTTAGTGGTTCAATCAATCAATTCAATCATTCAAAATTACACAACTTACAGAAAAGTACCACAGGGTAGTACTACAGGGTAGAACTTAGTGGTTCGTACTAACGTTGATCTTGAAACTATTTCATGCACGGAGCTTGCTCTTCAACACGTTTGTAACACATTATTTTGTTTGCCAACATGACAAAAAATAAAAATCTTACAAATTTCGATTCAAAGATTTACTAACCAAATAAATGCAAGGGTGGCCACAGGGGAATGGCGAGGAGGACGCGGACGCAGACTGCGTTCTTGGAATTCCAGGTCAGCAGTGTTTAATATAGTGTTTACTATATAGAAAACAGATTTCGGGATTTTCATGTGATGGTACGTGTCATTTGAGAGGGGGGGTTTGTCACCCCTGTCGAATGTTTTTAATTTCTTCCAAGCTAGGATTCTTCTTCCTCATTGCTAGGAGTTTTTGATTAACTCTTGGAGAATAGGATTCTATCCTCTACAATCTACAAAACACAATCAATGAGAGTAATCGATCATACGATTTCAAAAGAACTGTTTATAGTTGAGACTCGTATTACCTCAGCATCATAGGAGAGAAGTGAATGATTGGAAAATCATAAGCGATCTCCATTGAGGATAATAAACCGAGCTGAGATTCAATCTCTAGCTAATCTTCAATGAAAGGTTTTGCTTGGTGTTTTAGTTCATGAACAAAACAGTTCTCTCTATCAGAATGGTCATTTCCAATGGAGGTGTGTGATAGCCCATTGAAGCGCCGCCTCTTGAATGTCAGGTGAGAGCCATAAGCTGATAGCAGAATGGTCCAAGAGGGAGGAGCGTGCTGCCAAGAAATCAGCTGATGAAGAGATCGGGGGAAAAGTAGAAAGGAGAAGGGAGAAGTGACATCTGTCGTTGACCTTCTCACTTCTCACCGCCAATCGTAGAAATAACTTGTCAGTTCACCTGGCTTGGCTTGGCTGGAACAACGTGAACTGATTTCTGCCGATGATAGAGTTCAACCGCAATGCAACCCATGCTACGATTTGTGCGGATCGCTCCTTGATATGAATATGACTGGAATAGAATAAAATATGCATGAATTGCTTGCTCCTTCAACATGTTCATGACTAACCCTAAGGCTTACCCGATACAGTGTCTTGTACTAGTATAATTTTTCATTATGAAAGAAAGAAATTTCTGGCTTTAGTACCGAACGCTTACATTTTCTAGAAAAAAATTGCCAGTTGAATTTCAATCAAAAAAAGTTCCTTTCAATGAATAAGCTACCATCAGACTTTCTAGCAGAACTCAGTTTCCAGGATGAGAAAAGAATAAGTGAATCTCGATATTATTATATCAATATTGCACTCAATAATAATGAATTGAACCTCTGGAGAGAACTCTACTTCTGAATTTCCAAAACAAACTCATTCTTTTTCAATACAGTGAAGTACTACCATGGAGAAAATATAGCATGAAAATATATTCCACGGCATACATCGTTTATGTTTTCGATTTTCAAGCCGATTTTATGTCAAATTAATTCGATTAATGTTGATTACTGTCCATTATCGCCGAAGAGGAGTGGTTGGTATGGCGATTGGAAGGAAATTTTTAATCAATTACATGAAGAGTGGATAGATCCTATAGCTCAACCAGATCGTTGTGGGAGAGGGTGCGAGAAAATTGTGGGCAAAATAAGTGATAAATTTCAAGGTATCTAGTGGGACAGGGCAACAACTTCTCAGTTTCATAAAATTTACTTTAATTTAGGAAGATATAGATTGCAATCAGAGTATATTAATGATATTGATGAAAAAGAGGAATGATCAGCATTATTTTTAGGGCAAGGGGGTCATTATTGCCATTGAATTTTAGAGTGGATCGAGGAGAAAATAGTTACATATGCTCTTTGTGCAACAGTGGTGAGGTAGAAGATATCTATCATTTTATAGGGAGATGTAAAGCCTTAGCGGAGTTTCGTGAAAAATGGTTTGGTTGTACGGCAATGATTAATGAAATAGTGCATGATTATTTGAATGGAAAGAATTGAAAATGCTTGGTAGGCTATGTAAAGTCAGCACTGATATATAGAGATTCTCTTGTAAAAGAATTCAATTTTTAAATACTGTAAGTTATATGAAATTCGATCCGCGCATTCATACCGTGGTGCAATATTGATTACCGATAAGGTTTAATGATTATAAGGTTTGTTTATATTAAGTAATATTGAACATTTCATTTATTTATTGTAAGAACTGATGTCTCAGCATATGATTGTATAAATGTTCCTTTCTCTTCTTTCTCTATGCTAGGACATGATTATTATTATTATGCTTAATTATGTCATTGAAATTCTCGCATTTAAGTTACGATACATTTATTTTCAAAAGATCTTTCTGCACTTACTAAATTAGTTATATTTTTTTAATTATTTAATAGTGTTGACAATTGATTCGAGAAATATTCTTTTTCAATCGCTGGTATCAGATTCTCGTTAAGATTGAAATTTAAAGATGATGAATTTAAAAACAGATAATGAGGAACCCACTGGGGCTTTTGATAATAGTTTTGGGTTTTGTTTAGTGTTATTGTTATCAGTTGGGAAGTAGAATCGGAATGATTTTGGGGGAGATTCTATGGAGATTAGATAGTAGAAACTACTGAACTCTGGCTGACGGCTTCGGCTAAGCTAATAGAATTTGAGTTGTTATTTCATTTGTTCTTCATACAGTGTGTAGGATATTAGGATATATGAAATGTTTATCTTGTAGCCTATTGCAGTGATATAATTGTACAAAAATGTAAAACATTATCTTTATCCATCTTTATTAGTTGTTCTTCATCTATCTATTGTAAAGACGTGCTTCCTGGGGGGTTATCTCTTATGATAGAGTCCCACGTTGTGAAGCCGTTGTGTAAAGTGGTAAATTGTAAATCCTTTTTAGATGAAACGGTGTTCTTGATATTTATATGAGCGGTTGCTAAAGTCCCTAATTTGCGAATAAATTCGCAAATAGTTAAGGCCGTCCGGCTCGCAAAATTGCTGGGTTCAAACCGCAGCTCTAGCTCAGTGGTAGATACATGAATTTTCCAAATATAATTATTAATCACCACAAGGTTCAATGACTGGTGATTAATAATTCTTACCGCTGCTTCTGTGAAGTTCTTGAACAATACCAATAAGGAAATCAAAAAGATAGTTGATGACTGATTATCAGTAACCATGTATCCAATTGAGGATAATAAAGACCAACTATGGTTTTTTCTAGTTGATTCTTAAAACGCTCGCCATGAATACAGGTATCCACCAATTTATCCTTCTGAAATTCCTTAGAACTTACAACGCCAGTTCTTGAAGCTCTCTGGATCCTTATATCACAGAGGAAAGAAACACTACCAGAGATCTGACGGGTCGAGATAGTTCTAGACGAGTATCAGAGATAGCGCCAGCATTGGAACCTTAGTTCTAGACGGTGCAATCAGTAGCGCTAGTGAGGGAAACTTAGTTACTGATGAAAGCGCCTGGAGCGCTATAGTGATGTCCACGTTATAACGGCAATGTTTCATTATCAATAGTATTGTTATCCTTGTCTATCATTCAACAAAGCAGATAGCTTTTTCCCGCTTTGTTCTGTTGCCAGATCGTCTTAAAACAATGTATAATTAATAGTAAACAATATATTTCATCTTAATAATTAAGATTATAATAAGGTTTTCATTAAGATTGGATTATTGTTGAGATAAAATATTATTTAGATAATATATTAGATTATTGTAATAAGTGTGAATGATAGATAAGAAGTAACTCAATTTGTATATTGAATCAACATCAATATTATGTTACTAGGTAACCAGGGATACTACAATAAGATGATAATAAATCTCAATAATTTAGTTAATTGATGCAATATTAACTCTTTTTTGTAGTTTAAAATAAACAATTGTATTTTATCAAGCCAGAAATTATATTTCTCAATAATTTTATAATGAATATCCATAATTATTATAAAAATAATATAATTTACTATCATTAAAATATAACTCATATATATTTATATAGGGTATATATTATTATTATTATTATATTTTATTAAGCAAGAAATTATATTTTTCAGTTATTTCATAATGAATTTCCATAATTATTATTAAAATTCATCATATAATTTTTGAAAATTATAATTTCTTGCTTAATGAAATATAATTTATTTTTTTAGATGAGAATAAAGACTTAATATTGTATCAATAAAGTGGTATCAGCTACTGCCATTGAAATCATTGACAAGACAGAGGCAACCTTGTTCTCCTATCACTGCCATTATAATGTGAACCTCACTATGGTGTCAAGAACTTAGTTACTGATGGAAGCAGCTAGAGTTCTAGCGTCAACTTATCCAAACCAAAGACTATAAATACAGGTCATGACACAATCCTGTGATGCATTGCAAAATCGCCATTTTATGGGGTTCAAGTTCACCAATTTTCAAATTCAACGGCTGTTATCATTAAGACTGCCATAAATACCCCATAAGATGGCCGCACCATAAGGAACATGAGTGTATTTATAGACCTTGATCCAAACATGGCCATCTATAGTGTAACTTGTGTATGGTCATGATCTAAAGCATTAAAAACTAAAGAATATTAAAGGTGAAGCACAAATAATAAGATGTAGCACAAAATTAATAATAAAAGTTTTATTCGGAATAATACAGTTTTATTCAATTACATACTCAATTTTCAGGTCAAATATTTTTTATTCAAACTGAGTTTTATACTTTTGAAATTTCAAAATTTCATCATGTGTCTGATTATCATGTATAGTGATATTAAAGATATTCATAAACATTAATTTGATAGGCTTTTCAAGTGATTGAATAATTATACAATAGTAATAAATTGTTGTTTTATTTCAACCTTAAAAACTGTTCAAATAAATTTATAATAATTATTATCTTATCTTGAATATTATCTTATATAAGAAATAGATTTTAAATTTTAAATGAAAAGAGATTATCAATTAATTTTTTTTCATTAACAATTTTCAATAATTCATGGATCTAGTCATGAAATATAATTGTCCACAAAAAAATTGATCATTTCTTATTTTTGCATGGATATCAATTTTTCTGTTATATCGTAATGTAGATTTAGAAACACATATCAAAAAGTATCAAATTTTAAATTTTTCTAGAGCTTGGAGCTTTTGGAATTTGATGAATGCAAATTTTTTATGTACAGTAGGCCTATGGAGCAGCTGATAAAATCTCATCAAGATGAAACTCCACTTTTCCATATTGGTCTGGTCAATACAGACATGAAAAAAGGGGATGTGCTTGCAATGTAAATATTTTGTAGTTTTAATTTCTATTATCTTATTAAGAATAATTTTTTAAGCTAATAACCCAATTTTATTCAAATCTGAGCATCTTTTGAAATATTTCAATTGGAACTTCAAAATATAGTCAAGGATGTGCAGAATTTTCTCTTTTTCTCACTCTAGTCGACAATACTTCCGATTCCAATATCATTAGAAAGTTACAATTGATTGAAGAAATGACGATTTTATTATTTTCATTATTTTCCTACTTTACTGTTAGTTTAGAGCTTTTTAGAGCTGGTCCGATGCATCATAGAAACATTGGTGACGCCAATGTTATGTTGAAACGAGGAGAAGCTGGACTAGATGAGTGAATGGTTGTGGATGGGCCCGGATCACTGTCACAGCCACAATAGACTTGCGGAAAGGCACCTGAAAAATTAACAACATTGTCGTAATTGTGATATTACGGTAATTTCATTCAATCATTGAGAGAGTGTATAAGATCGAAAGAGCGAGTAGAATACTGTATTATTCAATTACTTTCAGCAATAATTGTAAGCACATTACAATTATCATTATAGTCATACAACCAGGGAGTAAATTAGTTACTCCATTAACCATTAATTAATTGTTGCAATTCAACTAAAAATCTTTATCCTGTCAATAATATTATTATTATTATTGGATTTTCCCCGACTTCCTTTCCGATCGGCGAAATACAAAAGCCTCTTCTGAAATCCAAGGTCCTAAAGGAAATGTGCACGCTCATCTATTGTTTTTAATAGTTTTATTTATAGTAGGGGGACAGAAATGATCATCGTTTCAGAAATGACGTTTTCAGAAATGATCATCGTATGCGTGTGAATGTCTTGTATTCATGTTTTCTTTCTCCCTTACCAATTCAGCTGAAGATAGTAATTCCATATAATTATAGTATGTATATAAACTTAAACTGTATAACACTTTACTCCATTGAAACATATACTAATATGTATTACTGTATACTGTATTATATTGCCATTGACTCAGCAAACAAAACAAGGAAACAATATGACACAATACTTCACATCCAAACAAAACCTAACTCGCACTCTCTCAGACTCTCGCTTTCTCTCTCTTCCCACCCCTGAGTTTGGAGAAGCTGTGATAGAGAAACGTATTTGGCGAGTGATAGTTTCAAGCTTTCTCCCCTAACTCTCCTACTCTTTTTCACTACCTACATCCCAGAATAAGAAGAAGAAAGCGAAAAAATAAGAAAAAGAGGACGAAAAAGAAGAAGAAGAAAAAGCAGATGAGGAAGAAGACGAAGTAGAAAAAGAAGATGGAGAAGAAGGGAAATGTGAAAAAAGAAATAGAAGTATAAAGAGAAGAAGAAGGAGAAGCAGAAGAAAGAGAAGCAGCATAAGAAGAAAAAAAAGAAGAAGAAAAATGAGAAGAAGAAGAAGAAGAAGAAGAAAAATGAGAAGAAGAAGAAGAAGAAGAAGAAGAAGAAGAAGAAGAAGAAGAAGGTGGAGAAGAAGAAGAAGGAGAAGAAGAAAAAGAATGAGAAGAAGAAGAAGAAGAAGAAGAAAAATGAGAAGAAGAGAAATACATACAGTGAACCGCGATATAATATACCCCGTTCCCCGTTATAGTACACTCCCTGTTAAAGTAGACTACATTTTTTACTGCAGTCCCTTGAAACATCCATATTTAGCTGAATGTTAGATTAGACTCCTACAAAGTAAATTATTTTTGCTTAGAGTATTATTGTTTTACATACCTCTCATGAGACGTCCACTGGGTAAAATATCCTGCTGTTGGAAATGCTGCTCGCATATCTCCTTTTTACCAAGTGATTTTGGTGATAATTTATTTATTTATTTATTTATTTATTTATTCATATGCAAATACAATTCAGGTAAAAACAACAGGCATTTGCCCAAAACTGTTTCAAACCTTAATTTAGAATACACAGTCTAAAGGTTATGCTACTTACGTAACTTAAATGATAATATCAGTTCTGGATTCCCTGAGAAATTGAAAACATATTTGGGATAAAAATTGTATTTTATTTAATGAGAAATCACTTAGAACTTTGATTAGCTACTTCAAACCAATGTCAACATGATGCTATTACTTTTATCTAAACACATGATCGACTTCTATTTTCTTTTCTGAATAGAAAGTTTTATCAATTATTACAATCAATTGAATTCTCAATGTTTAAGGAATATTACTATTCTAGGGCCAGGTTGCACAAACACATTATGCAATTTGACCGTGATTAGGTGCCGATTAATGACGTCTCCTGCTTCTCTAGATGGCTCCTGTATATAGCATTCAACTGTCATTTTATCTTATTTCATGCAGCAGGGATAAGTAAATCTTTCAAGTACAATACCGCATTTCAACATGTTTGTGCCAACGATGCTTTTATTAAAAATCTATAAGGAAAATGTCTGAAAAAATTAGAAACTTGTGAAATGTATGTTATCTCCTTATCCGAAAGTTGAAAATTTTCTTTCAACTTTGAAAAATGAAGTACTATTCATGAATATTGTTCAATATCTAGGCTATATTCTACATTGAATTGATTAATAAATAATGAATAAAAATGAAACTCACCTGAGTTGTTCACCCAGATCTTTGCTGTGTCAGTATCCCGGGGAAAGGAGAACATTTTCAATCCTTTAACTTTTGCACGACTGTTGGAACATTTCCTAAATGCGCATCTATTTCCCGACATGATTTTCTATTTTATTTTAATTAAACTAGTTACTATAATAATTATTCAAAGTAGGTATGTTCAAATTCTGAGAAGCCTACATAATTAAAGTTAATAAATCTTTGAAAATCAATGACTAAGCTATAATAGAACTAGAATAACTTTCAATTGAATTTAAAATATAATTTATTTGATCTAAATTTAATAATTTTCATAATCTTATTCAGAATTTAAGTATTTTCATAACAAAATTCTCATTAAAAATAACTACAGTACTTTTAAAATATTTATAATAAATATTTTTATTTATAATTATTCAGTATTTAAAATAACTACTCAACAACTTTTAGAGAGCGCCAGAAAATTCAACCCCTAAAGCCGAGAAGGGAGACTGAAGGATGCCGGGAGCAGAGGCCTGCTGTTGCTGCTGAACTACGAATGCGCGCTAATAATATAGTGATTGAACACCGCACCAGTGGACAGAATCGAGTTGGAAAATTAAAAACATTCCACTTGTGACTTGGCAACAGGGCAGATTGGCAACAGTGCACGTCTTGGCAAGCATCCAAGCATGCGATGATTGTATGCGAAAGACCACTAACGCGCCTGAGTATGTGTTAGTGCTAAGGTGGTGGGAGTGTGTCAACTGCCTGTGCATGTATCATAATATTATGTGATCAAAATCTGAACACAAGCGCGCTCTATCGAGAATCTTGAGAACTAGCCGTCATAATTCTGTTTATGCTTATTCCGTGCTTATATGAAATAACTGGAACCTTATTAAGAGGCATGTCTAGGAAGGCTGTTCAAAAAGTGTAGTACTAGGTAAATTTAACTGATGAGATGGGGAACGGGGTGAAAAAGCATGCTGGCTCACAAACATTGGTCTTCATAGCTCTACTCGCTCTCAATCGATGCGCTCTCTCACACATCAGTCTTCTCTTTCTAGAGAAAGAAGTTCATTACTTCAGTACCACCACTATCACAATTGACACGCGCACTCACGCTCACATCAGTCTTCTCTTCCTAGAAAAGTCCATTATTATTATTATTATTATTATACACTGCATTGTCTACTCATTCTGCAGCTGTTCTAACATGATTGATCTGATTTTGAGTAGCCTGGCTATAGATTGTATTCTATTGCTTCAACAGTGTTATCAAATAACACTTCATTTGACTAATTCTTCTAAATCGACATACAAGTTCATTAATATATGAGTGCACTATCTATCTATCTATCTATCTATCTATCTATATATATATATATATATATATATATATATAATATATATATATATATATATATAAGCGAAATAGCATTCACTCACTGACTGACTTACTCACTCACTCGCAGAACTAAAAATCTACCGGGCCAAAAACGTTCAAATTTGGTAGGTATGTTCAGTTGGCCCTTTAGAGGCGCACTAAGAAATCTTTTGGCGATATTTTAACTCTAAGGGTGGTTTTTAAGTGTTTAAAGTTCGACTTTCAGCATGTATATTCTTCTTATTCCAATATCTTAAAATTATAATTGAAATGTCCATACCATAATTATGTTAATATAGAACTATAATCTAGAGAGAGTACCTCTTCGAAACAGTTCTGTGGGTAGATGACACAAGCTGACAAGTCATGATTTGTAAACTTTTCAGGAGAGCAATTTGAAAGTTTGGCATAGCTGCAAAAATTATCTATCATATTTTTTCTTACCCATTTTTTCACTAATATAATCAGCTGATCATTGACTATTTGAATATAAAATATCAAGGATTAAAACATTTATTTAAATTAACTATTGAGGATTTTTGCTAATGATGCAGAGATATCATGTTTTGCCATCTGCCAAATGTTTCAAATCACAATGTAACAGTATAGGAAATATCTTCAAAATCGATTATTGAGAAATTTGAATATATTTTTCAACAATTAATTGATATTATTTACAAGTTATTATTGATCAAGTTAAACAAACTTGAACTGTTTGCAAAGTTGTATGGGTTATGTAGTTCTCAATAGAGGTTATTGATTTTCAGATTTTATAATAGCCCACCAGTACATACACTTATCAAATTTTGCCATCTTTTGATAATTGGATTATAATACCAACCGGTAGAAGAGTGTTGAGATATATGTACTTATCAATATTTGTCAACTTGGGGTTTAGAAGAAAATGCTCTATCAGGCTTGAGCAAGGCCTATATCTCAGCTATACAACATATTTAGTTACTAGCAGGTAACCCGTGCTTCGCAAGGGTCTTTCTTGAAACTTGACGTAATGAAATCTAGAAGAATTCAAAATAGGCCTATGTACAGAGAGTCAGTCATTCTATCAGGGCTCGAAAAATTTTGAAATTTTATTCAAATAAAACTGGAAGAATATAATTTCTTTATGTAAATAACAACACCTTCATTGAAAGACATATTAACTGCATGCGTTTTCATATTGCCGATACAGCATTGATGAAACTGTAGACGTTAATTTAGCATTTGTCTCAAAAATTGTTCTAGCTGAAAAATTAATAATCCATGCCACGTGTAGGCCTAAACATTGCATCAGGAAAACGAAGTTTCAAAACTATGTTTTTCAGGTAGAAAGCAATATAGAAACAGATGTACCTCTTTTAATTTCGACCATATGATTTGGTGATTTTTTAATGAAATCGAATGTACCATTAATGGAATTTAAACATTAAATCTGAAAAATTTAAAAGGAAAATCAAAATTTGGGCTTCCAGGTGCACGAGATTGATATTTTTAGAATCTATGTGCAAAATTTGGAAATCGAAATCATTCCCGTTTTTCCGGTATGCAATCCACAAGTTGACATGTTTTGAAACGAACACACGAACAAACACAACCCTACTCTCTCTTATTATATAGATACCATCTTATAGATCTAATTTTTCTGAACACAACCATATGCATACTCAATATGTTCAAAAATGTGACTTATCAACTTGTGTCATCTACCCACAGAGTTGTTCTGGTAACTAAATTAAAAATTTTGTCAGATTGGCATTAAGTTGAGTTGACTTTGTTAGGTTGGCACCAAGTTGAAGATTGAAATGCATTTATCCAGGACCTCCTAAATACCAATTTATCCAGTACCTCCTAAATACCTATTTAGGAGGTCCTGATTTATCGCGGAAAAATTGATTGGGTACTGCTACTTCAATCAGAGCTATTCCTGGGAATATTATATTACTACTAGCCGTCAGGCTCGCTTCGCTCGCCATGTCCGTCTAGCCAGGGGGCTCCGCCCCGGGACCCCCGACTGGATTGTCCAAGAATGAGATCAGCAGGCTAGCTTCGCTCGCCTGCATTTTTCATTTGAGCATTTTTATCATAATATGTTACGACGATCCAGTCGGGGGTACAGACTAAATGTCAGGCTAAACGGATATGGCAAGCGAAGCAAGCCTGACGACCAGTATTATATAGATACAGTAAGTGCTGAAGGCTGTTAATAAAAATGGTTCATGCATAGTCTGCGCAATCTCCCCCCCCCCCAACGTTACCAATCCTGTACAGTGTCATACTGTACATTAGTTTTTGCATTTCACCTTTCTTCCAATTGAATACTTGTACCCTATTACTACTTCAAAGAAAGTAAATGTAAATGAAAAAAGTGAACAGAGAATTGGCTTATCTTGGAAATCTTGCAGTATACTAAAATTATTTTTTATTGCAGAAATTTTCGTTGAAGCATGAACTAACTTTTTCTCGAGAATTTAGGAATGATTGATTGTTTTATAATTACAGTATAAGAAAAAAACATGTAAAACTTGATCTCTCCAAAACTAAATTTTTCCCGGGTAGTATCATGTAAAGTTCTTGGGTTGAATTTGAATTGCCATGCATGGCCCAACATGGGTAATAAAGAATTCGTTGAGAGAAGAATGAACCATGTCTCCAAAATAGCTGTACAAATAGAATATAGTACAGATTTCATGTGATATTGAAATGAAATGGGAATAAATAATAATATAAATGTCAAACTACTGTATAAACATATAGAATAATACAGCATATTATATGAATATAGTATATAACATAAAACACAATAGCGCAGACAAGAAGACGGGCAATATCTCATTGAACAAAAACAATCAATTGTTTCGACATCTGAAAACCAGTTTTCCGGTGTGAGTGTGTGTACTGTATAATCATAGCAGTTGGGACTGTGTTAGTGAGTTCGACCACACTTTTTCGAAAGGCTAGTAGGGAATTGAAGCTTTCTCGATTGCGAGTTCTTTGCAGGTACTTCGTTCTAGCGTGTTTCGGACGCTATTTTCCAACCGATAATCATGAAAATGGTACCAAATTGTTCAGAAAGATTTGGGCATCTGGCGCCGTACCGCCAAATTTTGATATCACTTATCAATTTTTTCCTATTGAACGTCAAACTTTGCCAAATTTTCTCCAAGTTCATCGAATTTTAAAGTCATTTTATAGTTGGAAAATTGGAATTTGGCGGTACGGCGCCAGATGTCCAAATCTTTCTGAACAATTTGGTACCATTTTCATGATTATCGGTTGGAAAATAGCGTCCGAAACACGCTAGAACGAAGTGCCTGTTTCAGCCCTTTTTTTGAATTATAACATTGCTCTTAATATAATTATCAATGTGTTTTTTCTGGCGGACTAGTATGACTATCATCAAAGGATGATAAGTACTGAATGCTCTCAATAAGATCAATATTAATTGATTCACTAATTTTATATGCTGCAGAATATTTTTCTTGGTACTGAGACAGCCCAAACTGTATATCACGAGATGAATTAGGATAAAATAAACTTCTATGATTTTTGTATGCTGACATAAAACACAAAATATATTCCCATAAAACAATATATATATAAAATATTCTTATATCTATAATTTTCTTTAAATAAATTCATTAACGGTTTAACAATTATCACAAGGTTTAATAGCATTCACATTTGTGAGCTTTAAAAATTATAAATTTGTATTTAATACTGATACATGGACTTCAAGTCATGTCAGAATTCTACAATTTAAAACCTGTTCGGTCTGTAGATTTAATAGGACATGCTTTGATCAATTAGCAAATAATAATTATTAAAATTAATATTTAAAAAAATCTCAGGGTTTTTAATGAGTCCGTGCCATGCATGGAAGTAAGCTTCCTACATAAATCAAATAAAATTCATAAAGCGTTCTTATAAACTATATGATAGCACTCAACACGTTGCCAATTTTTCTTTGACTGATTTTATTTATATAGCGCTTTGATTAATTCCCCAACTCCAATAAAAAAGGCCTTTATAAAACGAGCTCTTTTGAACAAACACTCACAGTAATGATGTTCTTGGAGGTCTTGTAGAATAAATTAATTATTTCCAATAATTAATTATGCAGGTCATTTTCGTCTCAGCTGGGCTCGCGCGTGGTCCAGATTTCTTATCGATTTCTTTCCGTATTAAAGATATATTTATGGGAATTGATTACAATTAAGAACTCTTAAACAACACTGAGTTCACAGATAAATAAACATTAATTACAAAAAGTTCACATTTAAAAAAGGGATTGGCTTGATAATTTTTTAAAATTTAACAAGAAGGAAGACCCTAATTTCCATGTGCATCCTTCCAGAACGAGATCACTAGCCAAAGAGAGGTGGTTTTCAGAAAAATTTTATCTCTTCCTTGAACGATTTTTAAGCCTCTTCCTGATTGGCTTTTAATTTAGCAAAACTCAATACAATTGGTTACTTCAGATTCAGGGTTTCGTCAACTTTATTATAGAAAAATAAATAAAATTTTTTTTTTATAAATATATAGAGTGATTGTCTTAAACTATTCTAATAAATAAATCGTGATATACGATGCTATCATGCAACATATATTTAATTTTTTATACGAGTTTTGTATACTCTTGATTTTCGTGCTTTTTTAGATTGTTATAAATATTTATGCGGAAATAATAGCTGTCCCTATTTATTTACATAAACCTTCCTTAGTATATATAATACATCTTTTGTGAGTAGACTTTATAATTCAACTTATACTGGTTGAACGAACGATCAGCTGATTCGTTAGGTGTTGATTCAAATAACTATCGATTTGTTCTAGATCGATTGATTCATTTAAAAGTGTAAATAAACAATTCTAACCTCAAATGTACATTCAAACTTTTATTTTTTATGATCTGCCAATAATAAATAAGCCGCTTTATAATTTTTAATTCTGCCAATGGATCCTCATTATTGTTGAATTACAATTATGCATGTTTTTTCTTATCGCTTTAGATAATACGATTACTCTTTATCACTAAAAACATTCGATTTTACTTGAGTGGTTCTTTGACTAGGTTATCTTTCCTTTCCATTTTATATTTCTATTAAAGTTCAATAGTTCATTTCAAAAATATTTTGTGGTGCTAAAATACCACGTGACACTATCTATCTACGGTCCATTATCACAGTTTTGGCCGGGTGAGGGTGTAATGAAATTGCACAGTAATTGAGAGACTTCCACAGTGTAACAAAACTCCACGAAAAAAAAACTACTAGGAATATCGATCGGCTTGAGTGAAATTCACGACATAACCGCCCTATACCATGGTATATCTCCTTATGCTATATTTTCTCTATGGTAATATGTAATACAGCGTACTTGTGAAATCATATTCACAAATTATGGTTATTCAGAAATGCATAAGATGAAGTATGCTCTATTATGTATGGTCTATTAAAATGCCATGAAATATACCTATTAACATTGGCAAGTAAAACTCTTTGTTTCATGTTATTCTTCGTTTTTCCATCTAGATCACTTACATCATCCGAATTCAAAAGGAAGATTCCATTATCCATTGATATACAGTGATGCTCTTATCATATATCTCATTATAATATGTCATGATGTAAACTATAATAGAATTCATTGGACATAGCTTTTATATCAAAGTTTTCAAATCTTTGATTGTTCATTATTGTTTCTAACGGATTATTATTCTTATTGGCGACAATTGATATTTATTATTGATACAATCAACAATTGAGCCTGTGCTAATCTTAAATCATTGATAGATTCTATAAGTTCTACTGTACGATTGGAAAATTGATTATAATTTGATTTATCATGACACTGTTAATCAAAGATGATTTGACAAACATGATGAATTATCCCCTAAACACCAGATGTGTGCGGAGCATGAACATTCGTAAATCTACTCATTCAAATTACATTCGAGATTTTTCAGGTTACTCTGACACCCACCTTGGAATCAAAAATAATGAGAACTAGAAGGGTGAACACAGAAAAAACTCAATACGAGGAGCTGAAGGATGGAAACAGATGGAATTCAAGACGTGGACTGAATTTGGGTCATAATTTGATGGTAAGTCAGCTTCTTCATAATTGGAGTGTCAGAGACGATTGATTACAGTCAGGATTTTGAAAAACTTGCTTGAACAAGTCAGTGATCCAAAGATGTCTGGAGGGGAGATAGACTTTTCTGTTTTCTGTTCCGATTAGAGTAGAATATTTCTGTAAAGGAATATGGTCAATTTTTCTTGTTTATTGAGAATTGCAACAAATTACTCTTTACCCAGCTTTTGGTTTGGCTAAATTCATTAAGGAAAAACATAATCTTTATGATTCTATAATAAAATAGTGCGTAGTAATTATAATTCTCAATTTGATACTCTCTCATCTTCTGTTACCAGAGAGTGCCAGCCCTCATCTTGTCAAATCAGCCCTGACTCCTATCTTGCTAATCATAAAATCAATCTACAATGAAGCATTGTTGAGTATTATGAGTATGATTCAATGATATCTCTCGAATACAAGATATTCCACATAGTTATCAATAAAAATCTTTATCATTTTAGATTGCAGTCAAACTGCAATTCAGTCAAACTGAATGAGCCCCACCATTTATTTATTTTTAAATGATAATTTATTATTATGAGCTATTGTATATTATAAAACTGTCAATTGAGTTTGAAGCTCTATCTATTGACCACAACAACGGGGTCTAGGAATAGTGTCAAACACAATTATTATTGTCAAGCAGGATTTCATGTACTCAGTATGCTATATGAGGACTGTGTATCAAGAAACACAAACTGAATGCTACTAAATTCTCATTCAGAGAAATGCCCATCCATCTTGAGCATTTTGTGCTGAGGCTAACTAACGAACCAGTGCGAAGAGAAAGCCAGGAACTGTTCACAGGCAGCGTTCATTAGTTTCTAATTTATACTATGTTTAGGCTCTACATTTATACAAGAATTACATTATTGCCGTGGACTGGGCGACGTACACGATTGTTCTATTTCTCGGTGAGATGTGGTGCAGCGCAAGGGGCAACCAGCTTTTATGTTAATTTTCAGCACGATGTCTTCCTTCATCCAGTCCTGTTGCTATTCGGACAATGACATGACACAGCCATGCTACATACCTCTCCATTATGCATTCGATCACCACCACTAAACTAACTTTAGTATCTTGAACCTGGACGCTCGAGACTGGTCTACATCGAATGGAATGTGTGATATCGTTCGTCATCCTACCACAATTGCTGTTTCATAAATTTAGTTATGTACGCATTCAACGTGTTGCATAATGCTCAATAATTATTATTTGCAAGCTGAGAGTTATTGGTTAATATGAAAGTTTTCTAAGTGGAATGAAGATTATTAAAAACTATAAATTCCTACAGAGAAATGAAAAATATTCTCAATATAGACATTATTATCAGATGTATAACAATATTCATAATATAATATTTATCGTCCTCCCAAGGTTATGGACACTTTTTCTAAAATTGTAAAAAAGTCATTTGTTTCCGACTTTGAATCAGAAATTCGAAAAATGTGATTTAATGTTGAGCTTCCCCCCCACCCAAGAATTTGTCCCCCCTCCCTAATATTCAATAAAGTTGCGTTCTCTCAATTTATTTTGGAAAAATTCCAATATTCTTTGAGCTAAATTTTATTATTGAAATTGAAAGTGGTGATAACCGAAGTCTGTTTCAAAAATAAAGTTTTCAATATGTGAGTATTCAAACTCATTGTTTGTATTATGATTTCAGAGTATTCAGGAACAGATTTTTCTTTGTAGAATACTGATACTTAGTTTGCGCTTCGCTGGACAAATCTATAACAGGAAGAAGCTAGTGTAAACAGCTAATCGCTTGAGAGCTGAAAAATTCCTTATAGATAATAATATAGATAATTTCGTTTAACACTTAATAACAGCGATGAACGTGGTCAACGAAGTGAGTTAATATTATGTAGGCACGTGCGCAGACGCAGTGGATCCGGATCGCCGAAAAAGAAAGAGACGCATAGCAGCATAGCGGCACGAGAAGATGCAAATGAGCCGGAGCGGGCAAGTAGGCTACAGGCTACAGCGGGCGGACATCAGTTTAGTGACGCGCTGCGCTGCGCTACACAGCGAGCGACCACGCGATTTATTCGCAGCTCGCTTAACGAGCCAAGGTGAGATCTGCTAATGTTATGGGTGTCTGTCAAAGTCGTTCGCAGATGTCTCCGATCCCTCCCATTGCTTGTCGCCCCACTGTCGAATTAAGTCCGCCTCCTCGCCTTAATTAAGCTCTTCAACGGATAGAACTTCAGTCGTTGAATTAATAAGACGTCTTGCCACCTATCATTCCGTTTTCCAGTAATTCTCGGCTGCGCGGATTACCCTCGCAGAATGGCACCTCGTGTCGAGACGGTTTATCATCATCATGCCTACTGAAAAACCGGCAAAATACCAACTCTGCAAATGTGAGCCGTGAATGTTGCCACTCCTGCCGCTGATTTATGGCGTATAAAATGAGTTGTTTTAGCATAACGACTGTTGCAAAGTCATCAGGAACTGGTGCGCCTGAGGTACATAGTTGAAATTTGTCAGACTTTCAGATTAGTCACTTCTAGACGTATTTTCTATGGTAGAAGAAACCAGGATGAACTTTGAAGCTCGCTTATCAATATTGGTAGAATCCTTTGCATACTCATTCACAAACTGAGCCGACTGGCAGTAGCTGTCTACTCTTCAACTGATTCTGTATTCAGCTATCCAGTGCATATTTCCAATCATTTTCTCGTGAGCGTACCACCTGAAAAACAATAAGAAATTTTCTCGTCACAATAACCGTTCTTATACGACTTTTTTATCAAATACATTGTTAATAATAACTTATTATTCGTCGAGAAAAAAATCAGAATTTTTGGAAATCAGAACTGAGAATAATGAAGCTAATAAATTAATGATTAAGTACACCGAACAAATGATAGTTTATTATCTATAGTGTGGGCAGAAATAAAGGTGAGGAATAAAAAATTTGTCAAAAAAACTGGAGATTCAAAACGAGAGAGAATTAACAACTAGTAGTTCTGTTGACAGTAGACCTCGCGCTGAGTAGGTTACATTGACCTGTTGTTATGTTTTTTCAAAAATTGATAAATAGTTTATCAATTTAAAATGTCTAGAAAAATCCTGAATAAACATAGAGCTATCTGTCCTATCGTACCGTGTGACATGTCGTCCCAGAATGTGAGTGTGAGCGCTGTTATCAGGTCTGGCTGCAACTGTCTACAACGTTGATGGAAAGATACATTTCCAAGATGTTCGATGTTTTTGAACGGATAGTATTATAGTCCACTAGACAGCTGATTTATAATGAATAATTATATAGTCTGATTTTTACTCTAATATTGGCATATGAAGGAGGCTCCTTTTTTCTATTATATTATCCTTGAAATGCAAAATTTTCAAAAACCTTCTATATACGTCGACGCGCAATTTAAAAAGGAACATACCAGTCAAATTTTCATGAAAATTTATTACCGCGTTTTGCCGTAAATGCGCAACATAAAAACATAAAAACATACAAACATTTAAACATTAAGAGAAATGCCAAAACCGTCGACTTAAATCTTAGACCTCACTTCGCTCGGTCAACTAAGGGCGAATATCAGCGTTTCCTGATAGAAGCAAAAAAAAGCATTTTTCAGACATGCCCAATAAAAAAAGCAACCTTTATTATGCTGAAGAGAAGTTCGAGTCGAACATACGTCATAATGTCAAGTGAAGAGATCGTATATTTCATAGAGATATAGAAGAGACTACAAAGAACTTAAAAGCATCAACTCCACATTGAGAACATTATCTCTAATTCTTGTTTTATATCGAATTCATTGGATAAATCAGAGTCGATTGCATGTGAAGGAGGTACTGTATAACTATAATAATTATAAATTCTCACCAATCAATAACAAATCATTCCAATAACGCTGATACTGCAATATATATATTAAAATCAGCTCATTCCAATTTTTCAATTACCTCTATTTCCCTTGATTTAAAATAGAAGCAGCACACGTCCTATGTTTCTCAACTCAGAAGTGGAGAAACGCACATGAGAACGAGACCAAGATCATGTCCAGACAATAGAGTACAAGAACAAGGATGATAAGCAACTAGTGATGATGAGAAAAAGAATATTATTGTTGAGCGACATAGACGAGGATGGAAGATCATGAACAAGAGAGGAGTAGAGTAGCAGTGCCACGTCTTGTGTGCGGTCAAAGGTGTTTATCATTATGACACCTGTATGCGTTGCCTAGGTGGTAGACGATGTACTAAGGATTTATTGTTGAGGCTATTATATGCCAATTACAAGACAAGATGAGATTAACGCTCGGGGGTGGGTGGTGCGAGGGTGGAGGAGGGTGGGTAGGGGTGCAGACTGGACCGACCACGGAATACTCTTCAAAATGTGAAGCAATAACATTAACTGTTTGCTCATAAAAATGGCCGCCGAGTGGGCTCCGTTTTCATGAGACGACAAAAATGATGAAATTACTGCTTATTCGCTGACTTATTGCCAAGGCCCCGACATGCGGTTGCCGAGCGCAATATTCCATTCAAACGTAAAAATTCTCAAAACATAAAAATCTACCGACCATCGTCGCATAAACCTAAAACGATTCCTTTTAATGTCTTTCAATAAGTTTTTTTAATGCTTTTCACATACCTACACACTTTATGATCTTTGCGAGCTGCATACGGCACACTGCTGCAGTCTGAGAACAATGCTTCTTGACACTAGACACTAGACACCAGCACTAGCCGCTTTTTGAGTCGTCGATTGGAGGGGACATCTCGGGCACGTGCCTAGTGATACACAGTGCTGCACAGAACAAGAGAAGGCACGAGGTGAGCGTCAGGTGGCCTTTTTGTTGACCGTTTTCGTGGTGATCTGTCAGCATAGTCCCAGGTGTCGGTTTCAGGACCTCCCCATCCATTGTTATGCTGAAACTCGATACTTTTGCACAAATCAATCGAGGAATTGCTATATCGTTATGCACTAAAGGGACTCAACAAAACTCGAATTAGTATTCGGTTACTTGGTTTGTTTGGTTTGAAAAGTTATATAGTCATCGTTATGAGTGTCTTGTATTTATTGAAAGAATAGGACTTATAATGTTGTCAATACCATTCACATAGTGAGTGGTATTCCTTCAATTATGAGGAAATACCACATCTCCTCCTATACAATCATGTATTTATGGTTTGCATAGTGGAGCTTTTGAGCGAAATTGGAAACTTATCCTAATAATATTATTCTTCCACCTTTGTCTATGTAGATTCCTCTTTTGTTATGCAATAGAAACGTATAAAAATCCTACATAGTCGACAGGTCATGAGCCCCGATTCACTCATCTAGAAGGAGAAAGACTTCTAATTTGTCGAGGGAAACATATAAAATAATATCTGTTTTGATTATCTGTGACAGGATACAGCCTGCAAACATTGAAATTGATTCGAAATTGAATAGCAATCCGTTGAACGGATTCAATCCATAATGTGACAGCATAATTGCTCATTTGCAATGTAATCAACTTAGTAAAGGCTAATAATTAACTTATCTGATAATTAATTGTATAAGAGAAAGGCTATAGATAAAGGCTAAAAATAATTATTTTAGTGATAAAATATATTCGGAAGATCATGAGAATCAACTGAAACGAATTTAATAACGAAATACAGGAAATTTCAACTGCATTTGGGTGGAGAAGCCTCAATTCATCAGAAAAAACATTTTCCCAGGTGAGCTCCAAAAAGCTGAATAAATAATTCAACCTCAACCCATCGTTCGAACTAAGGACATCTAAAGGATTATTCAGCCTTTGTGACAAAGTTTGCACGTTTCCGAATATCACAGAAATCAGATTCTCGTGGATTCAATCTAATTTGGAAATTGGATTAGAAACTGCCTTTCATCAGGACACGAACGTGGAAGATACTTCCACACCACCTGGCTTCCATTTTCAGTAAAACGAGAAATAGCGGATTTTGTGAAAGAAAATATAGCACAGGAGGTGAGCCACGTATACATGACAAAAGAGCAACACGCAACCGAGTTGAGTAAATAAATAAATCGTTTGCAGGTAAGGTCAAGCGTTGAAAATGAGATCAAAACAGCTACAGTGGAGGAGAAAAAAAGGAAAAAAGAGATGGGGCTCCTTCCACTCACAATAGGCTGCCTGAATAGATGTGACGAAGGTTATAGGGGAGCGGATCCAGTTGACTGAGGTGGATGCCTGATAGAATAGTATGTGATAGAAGGAGAGAAAAATAGGAGGTGAATCCAAGGTCGTATATGAAGACCCGTGATCTTAAGTCTAGATTTTGAACGGTGGTGGTAATACTGTATTTGAAAATTATCGGTCACTTTGTTTCAATCACTCTAACCCCGTAAAAGTGATGTTCAGAACAGTAAGTTCAGAACCATACATCCTACTAGATGTTCAACGGTTTATTCATCATTTTATTGTATTCGGTTGAATACAGATAATACCTAATCGAATTTTTTACAATAAATTCATCACAATTCTATTATAACCATAATCTACGACAATAACATTTATTTATTTATTATTTACGAGATACGATTTAAAGCAACTTCTCGACTTCAATTCAAACTAGGCTTTCCTTCATTATTTTATGAAATAATATCAGAATGTTGAGTTGATAAAATCACAAAAACCCTTTCTTTCACGTTGACGTCAGCCCTTATCAAAGAGTACGATCAATATGCACTTCTACTTGTTATTTGGAAATACCGTAGCCCACATACATACCAACATAAAGCAGTGGTCTGTCAAGAAGTTGGCCTCATTTGGCCAGAACCGTCTGATGATCTGGAAACATGGATAAAGAGTGACTTATATTTGAGTCGACTTCAACTTCAATGTTTCGTCCGAAAAGAATCTTGAGCGTAGTGAGGGAATGCCTGCCGTGCACTGTGAGAAAAAGCCTGTTCGGCTCGCTGCAAATAAGGAAAGGCAATAAACTCGACAAGGAGAGCTTGAAGCGCATCAAAGTGGCAATAAATTGCATCTGCCGGGATTATAAAGATGTTCCAAATTGGCAGTTTACTTTTGTATGTCCTTAATTGACAATCGGTTGTTATTCTCTCAGGTTTTGCAGGAATACTGCAAGATTATTTGAAGCACGCGTATCATTGCTAACGTATGTTTTCGTTTCCTCGAAAAAACTGCTCGCATTTGTTCCACAACTGTTTTCACCTGAATTACATCTCGTCCATTTGCAAAGATCATTGAAAAAGTCGCTCCGAAACTGAAGTGAAGGACCGTACAGATAAATCTGCGACAAAAAATGTTTATAGTACCAGCAATCTTGATAATTACGAAGCAAACTGCTTAGCCGATGAACCATTCTTCTCCTTCATGAGAATATATATTCAATTAGAACCAAAATTCTTTGGAAATATTTACAAATGCACAAGAAACTGCTGAATTCTCTGATAGAACTTCATCGCTATTGCCAGAAAATAGTCCAATTAGAATACACTGGAAATAACTAGAAACTAGATAAGTAGAAAATTCGGAATTACTTGAAAAAAATCGAAAACAGAAGAGAAAATTTATTGTTGTACTCTGAAATCACAGCTTATTCAAATAATGTTGATTGTTGAACAAAATGAATCAAAGGTGAAGAATTCCGGAACATACATCAAAATTATCTGCACAATTTCTCTTACTAAAACGATTATGGCATAATTTCTCTAAATTTGTCATGAATATCGATTAGGAAGTGAACCTTCGAAGCTCCCTCTTCAGCCTCATGTGTGAAGGTGTACTTTATTGTTAGCCCAGCAGCGAGTCTGTCCAATTGGGCGATAACTAGGCGATGCTGCCTTGTTTTCATGATGTTAAATTTTATGAACGTCCAATCAAGAAAAACAAACCAACTCCTTATTCTCTGGTTGATATTGTGTAGATGGCTTATCCACTGAGTGGTCTCTTATTTCTAGTTTTATGAGATTGCTACTCAATAAATTCTATATTTTCGAAATAGCTCCAGTGTGAAAGTTTCTGAAAGTATAGAGTATATAGCCTTGTTTCATGGCTTCGCCTGCCTTCTCATTCGATCTCTAATTAAGTAAGAGGAGGCTGAGACAAGATTTAGAGGTTTTTTGGCCCTACGGAAGCCGTTCCTCAATTCTAACTCACTCGTTCTTCTTCTCACTCCTCACAACACCAACTGCCGATCGCCGGCAAATTCAATATTCTCAGTACAGAACAGGGGCGGGTTCACTGACTCGCTGAATTAAGGTCGAATAAATAACATCGTTAAATACTCACTCTCCTGCATAAGATAGCCCAGGGCTCACTCAATCTGACTCGATTGTCCTGTTTGTTTTTGTAATATGTCATGTGTCTAGAACATAATAACTAACATGCCTCAGCTGAAAAGATTAAGCTGACAAACGTGTGGAAAAGAAGCACTCTCAATCCATTTTCGAGACTCCCAATAATCATAGTTCTGCATTAAGTTCTGCATTCAGATTCTGCACCCCGATGAGGTTTCAATTGAAAATTAGATTATAATATCCTAAATTCATTTTTATTTACAATTTTTAAACCATCATTCAGCTATCATTGAATTGAAATGATCAAATAATATTTTTTCATTATTTGTTATGAAACTCTGAAGAATTCCAGGATATACTTTGTATACGCTGCATTCGAACAAGGAAGCTGTGTACCGGGTTGCCTATAGTCGATTAATTAATATCGAATTAACAACTCCCCATAGTATAAAACTTTCTTATGTGTGATAGTATGGTAGGAATGTAGTTTAATTGTATCCACAGTAATATATGTTTGTTTATGAGATTGTAGCGTTTGACATACGCGAAAAATAATAGAGGGAAACTTATCAATGTAAAAGTTGTTTGCGTTACCAACTACTTTGGGCAAATCAGAGTCTGGACGAGTTTGTCAGTGTAGTTGATGCTTTTGAGTTGAAGCTGGCTAAATTGATTTCTCACAAGTTTGGGATGTGAAAAATATATACACTAGAGTCCCGATTAACCGAGTTAATCGGGACCGCTACAACCTCGGATAGTCAAATACTCGGTTAACACGGAGGGCCTAATCTAAATAAGGGGTTAAGGAAATCAAATAAAAATACGTACCATGTGATGTACACCAACATGAACTATATTCAAAACCACACAACTAGATAATAGTAGTACATACTTTAAAGTATTAAAAAGTTACAAAGGTTTGAAAAAATCTTTGACAGTTCTTTGTGTAATCGAACTGCTTCGCTTCTTAGCTGCCAAACTGACCTTGACCTTGGCCGATCCGAGGCTCGGTTAACACGGAACCTCGGTTGACCGAGACTCGGTTAATCGAGACTCTAGTGTATACAATTTACTAAGAAAGAAAACACAACTAATATTCAGAAAGCATGTTACATCTTTGCTAATAATCCAGCCTTGCCGCAAAGAAATAATAATAATTATTTCTCTGATTGCCAATGGATTGCAACAAAAGAGTTTATTGACAAAACATATATATAGTTGTTATATTATACATACAAAATTGCTAATACTAAACTTAGTTCTAATTATGATACCCCACTATAATAATATGTGTCGAGGTGATCATAATATTCTTTTCTAAAACATGTATGAAAAATGTAATTAGTAATTTTAGTTATAAAGGTTTGTTAGCTATTAAAGGAAGAATACCTTTCAAATCCTTATGAATCTTTCTCCAAAGATTCACAATTTCAAATTTAAAAAAAATCATCTCTGTCATATTTTCAATATTCTGATGGTATTACGATGTACTGATAGACATTGAGAACTCTGACATGTATGAAATTACACTATCCAATCTGAAAGTTTAGTTCTCGAATTATATTTCACTATCTTTGAGAATTTCTTCATTGGTAATTGAGTTGAGTAGAAATACATGAGCAATAAACATGTCTGGAGAGATGGGTGCTACCAGCACCCTATCATCACGTATCGGCAATAAAGCTGCATTCGAACAAGGAAGCTGTGTGCCGGGTTGCCTATAGTCAATTAATTAATGAATTGCGAGGAATTGTGGCCAAACCATTCAAATGACTATTTCTCTTCGAGACTCATTGCAGATTCAACGCCAAGCACCTACCCACTTTTCATTAGTACTTAGCTGAGGCAGAATAAAGAGTACTAAATCTGCGAACGCCTGCTGCCTGCCTCTGGTCACAATGAGAAATTGCTCACAGTCTGAGTATGCTTCCGCTGCAGCTTGGAGACACTTACATCTCGAATAATGCACTCAACTAGCAAACGAGCTACTGTAAAACAGCGCCCATTGTCCAACCATCCATCCGTCTATTCATTCTGTGTCCGTTGATAATGTAGACCTATAAATATCCACCCTGTACCAAGTCACTATACTAGATTGAATAACAAGGCCATGGTTATAATAAGTTTACTGTCTCTCGTTCTCCTAGGAAAAATAAAGAATCACGACCAGAAAGCTTCAATACACATTTAGCGGATGCCTTATCCTTATAACTTTGTTGTATTATAATCACCGTTGCTGTATGGTATCAAGAAATATCACCATGTTGAATTACAAATCTGCAGATCTATACCTATACACAAATAGTCTGTACTGGAGCGATACTGACCACTGGCTGAGTGCCAACGACATGACAACAGTGCCCGGTCACAACAGAGTATCATTGACTTGAATAATTATATCTGCTTTATTAGTACCCGATCGGATTGTAGGTAACCTGGATAGTGAAGGAATGTCGACAAAAAATTTGGTCAGAGGAAATCGACGACTTGGGCTACAAAGTATGTGATTGACACAATTGATGACCTGATCCGAGAGTTGAGAAAAAAGTTGCTGTGATTGTGAGAATTTATTCGAGAAGTGTGAATTTTAATTCACTGTGTATTTCAAGAGAAATAACCTATTTCACATTTCGAAACGTGAATTCTTATACAGAGAAATTAAATGAAGAAATTTCAAGTCAATGATAGGATATAATTATTGTATTGGTACTACTAAGTTTGGATGGGTTACGGATACTAAGATCAGGTATCAAACTGAAATTACGTATTCTACGCGAAACGAGAATTGAAACAATAAACATTGAAATTATTTGATAGCTAATCATATCTATTCAAAAACCCTTCCATGACCTGTGGGGGAAATTAAGCATTATACACAGAATCAAAGGAAAATTGATTATAAAAGACAATGTAAAACTATTGTTGACTGTAGTATAATTATCATAAGAATTATGTAACTGGGATACAATCTGAGAAACTTGAGGATCCATGTTCCTTTATTCTTGAATCGTCAAATCTCTCAGAACTCTCGAAGTATCGTAACTGATGTTTGATATAAAACTAACTATAGGCCTACTCAACATAATTTGGAGAGTAAAATAGTTCACTAGATAGGTAGAGTATCCACTAATAAACAGCTGAGTATCCAAGAATACGATATCCATCCAATCTTCCTATGGATTGGCAAAAATGTTCTCCTTCAGAGATCATCTACATGGTGAAGAAAATATCTGTGACGAGAGTAAGCAAACGTATTCTCGCTACTCATGTCAAATATGCCATACTTACGATGTGTCTTGGTCGATAAACAATCATTAGTCTGAACAGATATCTGACTTGTAACCGAAGTCATAGCTTATCGATAGTTAATCTACACTTCGGAACCAACGAATTAGCTTTGTAGAAGTTTGGTGAGAGTGCGAGATGATAGTTTATACTTTTTTGTTTCAGCTGCTGTTAATTTCGCCAGTACAAGTGGGGTGACCTGACTAGGAACACGGAAGAGCGAGAAAAGAGATTGATGAAGGAAGGGTAGCATGAGGAGCAAGAGAGAGAGAGAGAGAGTGAGTGAGTGAGTGAGTGAGCAAGATGCAAAAGAGAGTGTGAGAAGTAACCTCGTTGGTCACATATGATTGACGGTGAGTGTTCCTCAGCACGAAAAGAAATCAACCGGCGAAATGCGGCCAATACTCACACCACTGAATTTGTTATTTCCTCCTCACATCTGAATTTGTTGTAGCGTCGTGCCGCCTCTTCCAAAAATCTAAATCACATTCCACCTATCTGATCGGCTTCCATTCCACAAAGATAATTTCGTCTGTAATCCATTGTATCGTGCCAAAATGCCAATACAAATACGCAACTATAGATGGTTTACTTTCTTGGTATCGTGTTGCGTAGTATCTTCTTGAATATTCACTATAATTATATTGAGAATCAATATTGAAATGATACTTATGAGGTGGAATGAGAGGCACAGAGCTAATCAACTAATTCTGTCTAAACAATCATGAGCTATTTTCAACTTTTTATGCCAGAAATATTATTTTATGAAGAGCAAGGTTCTAAATTCCATAATGATTGAGTTTTTATGTTAAAACTAGCTTACCCGGCGAACTTCGTACCGCCAAAAAGTCAAAGTATCTCATGTCACACTTGACTTCATTTGGTGAATCATGAAATTTATTTATTTACAGTCAATATTCTCATTTACATCTCAATACGGACTTCCCAAAGTTAGGAGACAGACTGTCTACTAACGTTGCGGACTTCCTATGCGCTTAAAACCACCGTTTCAATACCAGTAAACAATTTTACCACGGAGTGAGTGTTTATTACAGCTAGTAAGTTGAGATGCTAAATCATATTATCGCAACATGATCTTGAATCATGATGATCTTCCCGTTCTAAGTCAGCCTTTCTGCCAAAAATTTCGAAAACATAGGTCTTTAAAATGGATTAATTATATAATTATTATCATTAGCCCTCCTATTAAAATTTCTGGTCAGAAACCATCCCCAATATTCACACAACATATTCTATTTTGATGCTAAATCATATTATCGCAACATGATCTTGAATCATGATGATCTTCCCGTTCTAAATCAGCCTTTCTGCCAAAAATTTCGAAAACATAGGTCTTTAAAATGGATTAATTATATAATTATTATCATTAGCCCTCCTATTAAAATTTCTGGTCAGAAACCATCCCCAATATTCACACAACATATTCCCAGAGTTTCATGCCGATCTGTCAAGTACTTTTCGAGTCTATAGGGAACAAACAAACTAATACAAAAACTGACATTCATTTTTATACATAGAGATTATTATCATACGTAGTGAAGAATACAGTTTGAAGACTATGGCTCTGTTGCACAAAAGCCGGTTAAATTTCAACCGTGATTAATTTCAAGAGAACCAATCAGAGAAGGCGTTTTGAAAAGACGGCTTCTCTGATTGGTTCTCGTGGTATTAAACACGATCAAAATTTAACCCGCTCTCCTGCAACCGGCACTATGGTTTGTAAATCATAGAAAAATTTTACTGCGATGTACAGAGTCATTTACATTTCAAAACTGATCAAATATTATTCACACTGTAACCCATAATTTTCGGTTGGCTACAATGTGACGCTCATTTGTTATACAAATGTAACACACAAAGCAGATGCTACAAGCCTCTCCACCTAATGTTCACTAACTAGTTATCACTATACATTAATGGCAGAAGCGTCGATTTTGATTAATTGTTTCGAATCAATTTGTATGGCAACCCTTGCACGGTGAATAATAATAATTCACGGCCTGATTTTTCAAGGGCGATAATTTTCATTCAGATTATTCGTGCAGGCTACAACCAGATATCGACGGCATCGGAAGTGCAATTGTTGAAATGCAAAGTGAGTTGAGATGGAATAGAAAATATTCTGATACGATTATAAATAATATCGAATTGAAGAGTGATTAAGCTGACATGAACAGATGTCTGAGAGGCTGGATTAATGTTTACATATCGCTGGGTCTCCTTGATGTCGGCTAGGCCGAGATTCCCTCACGTGTGAATGAGTAGAGATTTATTCACACACCTTTGTAGAGCTGGTCGTGATAGTGATATGCAAGGGTATGTATGTATAGAGAGGCGCACATCGCACATCGAAAACAGCTGGAGCGTATGCAAATCCTAGCGAAGGCTCATACCATCCTTTGGTCTAACGGATTCCTCATTCCAGGCAGAGAGCAGAACGAGCTCATTGGAATTCTCTCTTTATTAATATTGAACAAGAGAACAGACTGATATTGACTTTTCTGTAACGGGCCGTGAGCTTGATTTATCATACCTCACTTGACTTTATTTAGCTTACATAATATTGGAGAGAATTCGCCTCATTGCGAGACACATGAGACGTGGCGATAATGTTCTACTATAATCTAGGTTCTAAAATACATCTATGCTTGAACTATTGTATGATCTTCCATACATCTTAAAATGAAATAGTGTTGATAAATTGATCTGATTTATGTATTAATTTTAACAATTCAGTTTATCAGATTGACATTGATGAGAGAATAAGGATAAGAATGGATAAATGTAATCAAGCATTTCCGGTAGATTTACATTTACATGGATATACATACATTCATCAACATTTTTCTCATAGTCTTCCCACAAAGAAGATGAAAAAATATTATTATGTGATAAGGACATAACTTTTGTTATTTATACGATGTCATCATTATATTTATAATTAAAATTCATAAAAGTTCTATGCAGCGTCATGCTTTCATAATTGATTTGAACATAAAATTATTGACTATCATCCATCTCATTACTTCATCCATGAATTTTTCAACATCTTATTATAAGAACATGATGAATTTTCGGGAGAAATTTTCTTGTTGACAGGGCATAACCTGACTGTTTCAACAATGTACATTTTTTTGTAAAATTATATTGGCATGTAAATTATATTAAAATAATAATATTGTTTTCAAATTCGATCAATAACTTACTTACTATAGCATACTTAATTTGTAATGAAACGTGTATAATACAAACTTATGTTTGTTACAATTAAAACTTTCATGTTTGTACTCCGAATGAAACGCTCCACTCTTCTGTATAGATTGAAAATGAAATCAGGATCATGGATTGTAGAATATAATCTGTCTCAACTGTTAGCGAACCACGTAAATCAAGTTATTTCAACTCAATAGGATACCTGTTTTTTGGAACATGAGTTAGTTACTTGAAAAGTATAGCATGGAGTTGTGTTCGAACCTTCATTATTCATTTTTAACATGCAGCGTTCTCGTGACCAATATCATACGCATCTGTCTATTTCTTTCATATCCAATTATTGTTATGATAAATTGGTTACTGTTGAGACTTTTCTGTCCAAACATGTTTCCGTCCAATTAACATCTGTTTCAGAGAATCTATACAATCAAATTTTATACACTCTAAAAACTGTTACTATAGTGTGGTCCACGTTATAATGGCAGAGTTTTATTAGCAATGGTATTTCCTTGTCTATCATCCAACAAAGCGGATAGCGCCCACTCTTTCTCGTTTTGCTCTGTTACCGTCTTTCAACAATGTAGAATTGATAATTAATTAACAAAATATTTCATCTTGATTATGAAAATTCATTATGAAATTATTGAAAAATATAACTTCTTACTTGATAAAATATAATTGATTATTTCAAACGAGAATGAACAGTTAATATTACATTAATAAACCTGTATCAGCTACCGTCTATAGAAGGCATTGACAAGACGGAGGATCGGCAACGTTGATATCCGATCTTCCTCCACTGCTATTATAACATGGACCTCACTAAAGAAATGTGGGAAACGTGAAATGTGTCAATGTTATGTGGGAAGATAATCTTATTTTTTAAAAGTTTTTTTTGAATAATACGGAATGCACATATTGAAATCAATGAATAATATTCTAAGCTGATATTCTTGTAGTACTATTTATTTGATTCGTCATTATAATCAATTGAACAGAATGCAATAAACGGACAGATTAAGAACTCTTTTGTGTAACACAGTATTCTCATCAAATAGGCCTTTTTTCTAAAGAGTTGCTGTTTCACTATAATAGCCCATTTCAGCTTTAGTAAACGCATGCGAAATCATATTGATTGAGAAAAAGATTGAGGTTTCTAGATTGGCTGTTTCAGTCTGGAGAAAATCAATGATGAGAAAAATCCTCCATAGCACTGAAGCAATAACCAAGAATACGTTACAATTCAATTATTTTCATATAATTATTCAATTATACGTTACTATACAATTCTTTCAGACTTGAAACAACAGTTTGATCAACGATTTCAAGATTTTAAAAGCATATCAAATATGGTAAAATTCATCAACTCTCTTTTGTAGAGATCTATGCAGAAAATTTTGCAGCTAGTGTTGTAAAACATTTCGGTGGAGATCAGGTTGAAATGGAACTTGTGGATTTCCAAAATGATCTCTCTCAGATCACTTTCTACAACTGGAAATATTTGGCCTCAAGTCCCCAAAGAAAAATATCCAAATTTTATTCAAGTAGCATTCAGGTTGAAAGCTTTATTTTCAGCTCTAACTATTTATGTGAAGCATCTTTTTCAAGTATGAAATTCATAAAAAATCTATGTAGGAAGTATGTTATGAACAATTGGTAACTGCATCAGAATGGCGGCTACAACGTGCACTCCAAACATCAATAAAATACTTGATCAAAAATAGTTCCACTGCTCTCATTGAAATGTACATTTCAACTTTGGTTATACTTTTTGCTATGAGATAAATAGATTTCAACACTAGAAATGTATCTTTATAGGCAATAAAAGAGTGAAAATTTCATTTTGCGTACCGTACTTTCTTCAGTCTAATATTCCTTGGTAGCTCACTAGAAGATCTATAAATGCTAATCTAGCTCACAGGCTCATACGTTTGGCGACCATTGCTTATAATATGGGAGACTATGATTCAACATTCTATAATCACAGATTAAAATTTTTTCATCCAATCTATAATATAATCCAACACTCTAGGCTCCAGGCCTTCATGATTTTACACGGAAGTAAAAACGAATAGTTGAGAGAAGTGATTGTCCCTTTGGTTAGCGTTGCATCTAATCTTCCAGAACAGTTGAGTGTTGACGCTCGGTATTCCTTTCAGGAATTACCTCATTTTTGAAACCTGGAATACCTTGAATGCTAATAAGCAGTTATAACTTCTGATATCAATGAATAGCTCTGGTTCAAGAATCATCTGACAATCAGCAAACCGACACAAGAAATAGTCCTGTCAATATAGACATAAAAGTATCACAATTTCAAACACTTATAACTTTTGACACAATGCTCTGATTTCATCGTAGCCTACTACACTTCATTCTTCTCGTCGGCTCGTCAATGCGGTCCAAAATCATGCATCATAAGTCAAATTCGGTCGAATAATGGAAAATTTATTGTTGAGTGTACTTAAGCCCATATGCCAATACACAAAAAATTGCCAATTTCTATATTCAAAGCTATGTGTATCTCGGTAACCCCTTACTATAAAAATCATTACTTGATCTTGAAATGTATAATAGAATTTTCTATTTCATCTGCTGTGAACGATTCATGAAAAAATATGTTCGTAAAGTGAGATTTGATTGTTGAAAAAAATCCGGAAAATTTAGATATTTTTCTCATATTAACGGCTTTGGCAGTTCTATGATGGGGAAAAGTGATTCAAGATGAATTCAGGCAACTTAGCTTGTAGAGGATGAATTTATCTAAAATTTGGAATCAATCGCGAGTCTCTACGATGTATCTGACTCGTTTTAGAAACTCTTGATCAACAGTAAAATCACAAAAAAATGTGAAAACTGAAATCGCCATTTTTAAAATCTTTTGTAACTTTCGAATTTTATTGGAATCGAGAGTATTCTTTATCGGAGTGGGTAGAGGGGGACAATTTTCACATCCTCACTAGATTTGGAAATTTTATCAGAAGTAATTATTCACAAGACATGCATCTTTGAATATAGAAATTGGCCATTTTTTGTGTATAGGAATATGGGCTTAAGTACACTCAACAATAAATTGCCCATTATTCGACCGAATTTGACTTGATGAATTTGATGATGCATGATTTTCGACCGCCTTGACGAGCCGAGAAGAATGAAGTGTAGTACGATGAAATCTGAGCATTGCATCAAAAGTTATGAGTGTTTAGAATTTTCCATCTCTCCAGATACATACTAGAATGTAGTGCATCTAAAGAGTGATTCTCATAGAAGAGAATCTCAGATTGTAGAGCACAATAAACCGACCAGAGGGATTTTGAATTATACATCTAAACGGTAACAATCGGAAGATATTGTTGATCAAAAACTAAAATTCATCAATATTGATTTTTTTCCAAAATTTCACTCATTTTTGAAAAGTTATAACTCAGTACTCATTGGAGATAGAGAGCTCCGAGCGATCCCATTCTATTCAAAATTTCAGAATCTAGGAAAAAGGCAAGAGCAAATTTTTCTGTCCGATTACAAGATTTGGCAGAAATAGCTGAAAACTGGAAAATTAACCGAAAATACGAGGTTTTGGGCCATCCTGTAATTTTGGGCCACAAGGTATTCACAAAAAAATTTTGCATGAAGAAATTGGTTCTGGATTTCTCTTATGTACCCAAATAATATATTATTAAAAAATCAGAACTACAATATAAATTGCATGCAACAATGTATATAGTGACTGGACTAAAAAGTGCGTGAAAGCAAAACATTATCAAATTAAGAAGACGTTTTTGAAAAACGAGTTGAATCGTTCTGCATGTTTTGAAAAAGCGCCAACATGACATGAGAGAAAACCTCATTGTTCCAGTTGCGGGTGAAAAGTTATCACCGGAAGAAATGTTGATGGAAGGTTGCTCGAATGTGGGTGTTTCGAGTTTGTTTTATTGATGAGTGAGTGCGAAAATGTGTCGGTTATAGAGCAGCCAGCACACCTGTGTTGTCTTTGTTCACTCTGATAGAGAGTGTTCCTTTGTCACAAATGTTCATTAACATAATAATTTATTCAATTGATAGTGGAAAGCTCAATTCGTGTGTGTCGATTAGTCTTATTCATGCCAACAACGTTCACTCTTCCTGTACATGTAGAAACACAATAGAATTGCTAGGGAAGATGTTTTTCTGAAGAACTTATCTCTCAACGATCAAATTCCTGATGTCAGTTTCATGTTTTACTCAGGTAGAGTTCTTACAAGCATGTCTCTACTAGCTTTTTCTCACTACAAAGAACTAATGCGAAAATCATATATATGATAGGAGGAGATCGATCATACTTGAATACTCAGATTTAGATCATACTCTGGTCCATTTGATGATTGGATGAACTACCGTACCCAACTTACAATAAGTTTGTTTCTTGGTATGGATTTCTGATAAAGCTCCTGGGTTGGATATCTAGTTCCCTTCTAGAGGAGAAGAAAGAAGAAGGAGAAGAAAACGATGAAAGTGAGTAGAGAAACTGGAATCTGGAATATCCTGTTATTTTCTCATAGAATAATGGACTGTCTTGGAATTCCAAGTCCATAAAACTGAATTCACTCTTTATTCTCCGATTTATGCACACCACACACACACACACACACACATACTGGAACAAGGTAACAAACGGGGAGGTGAGAAATGAACATACATTGCGGGGAGGCTGATTTACACACATTTACACACATGTTGGAGACTTAATTTTTGTTTTAGAAAGTATATTAATATGTGTTCAATACAGTTGTAACTTTTTTTTCTGTTAACTTGAAAAAAAAATTACGCATTAAACCTACAAAAAGGGGAGAAATGTGTGTACACTTTCACTGAACATACCGAGGAGAAATGTGTGTACACTTCCACTGCACAAAGCGGGGAGAAATGGTGTGTACACTTCAAACCCACATTCCGGGGAGGAATTGTGTGTTTAGTTTAACTTACAAAGCGGGACAAAACCAGTTCTTAACACAAGTTCTGGCTGCATCACTTATTTCGATATTTACTATTCTATTTGATCATAGAATACAATATAGTATGGGTCTTCGAAAGCCAGTTACATGCACGTTGATTTTTGTACGATTGTTTTTTGCCATCTTTATGAATTCGAATAAGTGCAACTTGTCAAACATCATCTGTTTGATCTAATAGAATTTTATAAGGACGGTAAAAAATCGATGTGTATGTAACTGGCTTTTATTAAACAGGCTTCACAAATTACAATACGATAGTAGGATAGTTGATACAATACATGGTTTTAATTCAGATTCATTCATTGATAGAAATAAAAGGAGATTCCAGTGTCGATAGCATCGAAGTCGCCAGGCTGGTCTGGATCATTTATGAATTTCTCAGTATGCAGTATCCACTCAGCAGCTCTTATACAAACACAAACATTAGTTTCGTTTTACTTGGAATAGTAAGACATTATTTCATTATGTCCATTATTACAATAGATCAATTCAGATCCAGTTAGCTGTTAGAGTAATATAATGTAATTACATTCTATACTCACTGTTCAGATCAGCACAATGTTTATAGCCTACTGTATGCAGTGAGTATGGAATGTTACATTCTATACTCACTGACTGCATATTTATACTGTGTAATAGATTTTATTGATTGTTGCAAAGATTTTAAGTCAATGATTCAACAGGAAATCCATGGTAATATTCAACGATTTCAACCTAATGAATTAGATTGTTGTATGACAAAATTGAAATCCCGACAACGTAAATAATTCAGTGAAGTTAACTGTACAAGGTTACTTTTTCTCGTATTTTATTGAGTGATAATGGGAGATGATTTCTGATTCCATATTTGGATTCAACCTTTTGAAGTTTGAAACTTTCAAAGCTGGAATTTTTTTTTTAAACTAGAACTTTTAGGCCGGTTTCCGAGCTCAGGATTTAGCTAAGTCCCAGACTCTAAACATCAATTGTCAGAAAATTGGCTTTCCAAAAGGTCAGCTTTTATAATAGAAGTCTTAGTTTTTATTTTCTCATTTCTATAATTGGGAACGTTTTTCCTTGACGGAATTAGACATTCCTGAATAATTCAAAATAGCTGAAACTTTACACTATTTTCTCTTTATTTTATTTTGTGTTCAATTTTCTAGTTTTTCAAGATTTAATACAAACGTGACTATGACAATGACTGCGACTATTCCTTTACTACCTTCATATAATTTTCTCTCACCTGCTCCGAATTTGATTTTCTAAACACATTCAATAGGCTGAACACTCGCTTTCTCATAACCGCACACTCTTTGTCGAACCACTTTTCTCTCCATCCTTCTCTCTTTCTATCAGTTGGGGCACATAATTTGCAGCTCTATATACAAGATTATTCAATACTTCATAAGTCTCTTCACTACTCTCGGGAAGACCATTTATTTCTCTACAAGCATTGGTGAGTTTAGATATATATTCATTCTTCCTCGCTTCCTTCCATTTCAACTTCGGTAAGAGTGCTAGAATTGTGCTCTCTCTTTCTAGAGTATCAACCGTGATTAGCGTAGCTTCAATTGGGAAATGATCAGATAAAAATTCTGGCACAAAAGCCGGTTAAATTTCAACCGTGATTAATTTCAAGAGAACCAATCAGAGAAGGCGTTTTGAAAAGACGGCTTCTCTGATTGGTTCTCGTGGTATTAAACACGATCAAAATTTAACCCGCTCTCCTGCAACCGGCACTATGGTTTGTAAATCATAGAAAAATTTTACTGCGATGTACAGAGTCATTTACATTTCAAAACTGATCAAATATTATTCACACTGTAACCCATAATTTTCGGTTGGCTACAATGTGACGCTCATTTGTTATACAAATGTAACACACAAAGCAGATGCTACAAGCCTCTCCACCTAATGTTCACTAACTAGTTATCACTATACATTAATGGCAGAAGCGTCGATTTTGATTAATTGTTTCGAATCAATTTGTATGGCAACCCTTGCACGGTGAATAATAATAATTCACGGCCTGATTTTTCAAGGGCGATAATTTTCATTCAGATTATTCGTGCAGGCTACAACCAGATATCGACGGCATCGGAAGTGCAATTGTTGAAATGCAAAGTGAGTTGAGATGGAATAGAAAATATTCTGATACGATTATAAATAATATCGAATTGAAGAGTGATTAAGCTGACATGAACAGATGTCTGAGAGGCTGGATTAATGTTTACATATCGCTGGGTCTCCTTGATGTCGGCTAGGCCGAGATTCCCTCACGTGTGAATGAGTAGAGATTTATTCACACACCTTTGTAGAGCTGGTCGTGATAGTGATATGCAAGGGTATGTATGTATAGAGAGGCGCACATCGCACATCGAAAACAGCTGGAGCGTATGCAAATCCTAGCGAAGGCTCATACCATCCTTTGGTCTAACGGATTCCTCATTCCAGGCAGAGAGCAGAACGAGCTCATTGGAATTCTCTCTTTATTAATATTGAACAAGAGAACAGACTGATATTGACTTTTCTGTAACGGGCCGTGAGCTTGATTTATCATACCTCACTTGACTTTATTTAGCTTACATAATATTGGAGAGAATTCGCCTCATTGCGAGACACATGAGACGTGGCGATAATGTTCTACTATAATCTAGGTTCTAAAATACATCTATGCTTGAACTATTGTATGATCTTCCATACATCTTAAAATGAAATAGTGTTGATAAATTGATCTGATTTATGTATTAATTTTAACAATTCAGTTTATCAGATTGACATTGATGAGAGAATAAGGATAAGAATGGATAAATGTAATCAAGCATTTCCGGTAGATTTACATTTACATGGATATACATACATTCATCAACATTTTTCTCATAGTCTTCCCACAAAGAAGATGAAAAAATATTATTATGTGATAAGGACATAACTTTTGTTATTTATACGATGTCATCATTATATTTATAATTAAAATTCATAAAAGTTCTATGCAGCGTCATGCTTTCATAATTGATTTGAACATAATTATTGACTATCATCCATCTCATTACTTCATCCATGATTTTTTCAACATCTTATTATAAGAACATGAAGAATTTTCGAGAAAAATTTTCTTGTTGACAGGGCATAACCTGACTGTTTCAACAATATGCATGATATTATGATTCGCATGTAAATTATATTAAAATAATAATTGTTTTCAAATGCGATCAATAACTTACTTACTATAGCATACTTAATTTGTAATGAAACGTGTATAATACAAACTTATGTTTGTTACAAATAAAACTTGCATGTTTGTACTCCGAATGAAACGCTCCACTCTTCTGTATAGATTGAAAATGAAATCAGGATCGTGGATTGTAGAATATAATCTGTCTCAACTGTTAGCGAACCACGTAAATCAAGTTATTTCAACTCAATAGGATACCTGTTTTTTGGAACATGAGTTAGTTACTTGAAAAGTATAGCATGGAGTTGTGTTCGAACCTTCATTATTCATTTTTAACATGCAGCGTTCTCGTGACCAATATCATACGCATCTGTCTATTTCTTTCATATCCAATTATTGTTATGATAAATTGGCTACTGTTGAGACTTTTCTGTCCAAACATGTTTCCGTCCAATTAACATCTGTTTCAGAGAATCTATACAATCAAATTTTATACACTCTAAAAAATGTTACTATAGTGTGGTCCACGTTATAATGGCAGTGTTTTATTAGAAATGGTATTCCTATCCTTGTCTATCATTCAACAAAGCGGATAGCGCCCACTCTTTCTCTTTCTCGTTTTGCTCTGTTACCAGATCGCCTTTTAACAATGTAGAATTGATAATTAATTAACAAAATATTTCGTCTTAATTATGAAAATTCATTATGAAATTATTGAAAAATATAACTTCTTACTTGATAAAATATAATTGATTATTTCAAACGAGAATGAACAGTTTAATATTACATTAATAAACCTGTATCAGCTACCGTCTATAGAAGGCATTGACAAGACGGAGGATCGGCAACGTTGATATCCTATGTTCCTCCACTGCTATTATAACATGGACCTCACTAAAGAAATGTGGGAAACGTGAAATGTGTCAATGTTATGTGGGAAGATAATCTTATTTTTTAAAAGTTTTTTGAATAATACGGAATGCACATATTGAAATCAATGAATAATATTCTAAGCTGATATTCTTGTAGTACTATTTATTTGATTCGTCATTATAATCAATTGAACAGAATGCAATAAACGGACAGATTAAGAACTCTTTTGTGTAACACAGTATTCTCATCAAATAGGCCTTTTTTCTAAAGAGTTGCTGTTTCACTATAATAGCCCATTTCAGCTTTAGTAAACGCATGCGAAATCATATTGATTGAGAAAAAGATTGAGGTTTCTAGATTGGCTGTTTCAGTCTGGAGAAAATCAATGATGAGAAAAATCCTCCATAGCACTGAAGCAATAACCAAGAATACGTTACAATTCAATTATTTTCATATAATTATTCAATTATACGTTACTATACAATTCTTTCAGACTTGAAACAACAGTTTGATCAACGATTTCAAGATTTTAAAAGCATATCAAATATGGTAAAATTCATCAACTCTCTTTTGTAGAGATCTATGCAGAAAATTTTGCAGCTAGTGTTGTAAAACATTTCGGTGGAGATCAGGTTGAAATGGAACTTGTGGATTTCCAAAATGATCTCTCTCAGATCACTTTCTACAACTGGAAATATTTGGCCTCAAGTCCCCAAAGAAAAATATCCAAATTTTATTCAAGTAGCATTCAGGTTGAAAGCTTTATTTTCAGCTCTAACTATTTATGTGAAGCATCTTTATCAAGTATGAAATTCATAAAAAATCTATGTAGGAAGTATGTTATGAACAATTGGTAACTGCATCAGAATGGCGGCTACAACGTGCACTCCAAACATCAATAAAATACTTGATCAAAAATAGTTCCACTGCTCTCATTGAAATGTACATTTCAACTTTGGTTATACTTTTTGCTATGAGATAAATAGATTTCAACACTAGAAATGTATCTTTATAGGCAATAAAAGAGTGAAAATTTCATTTTGCGTACCGTACTTTCTTCAGTCTAATATTCCTTGGTAGCTCACTAGAAGATCTATAAATGCTAATCTAGCTCACAGGCTCATACGTTTGGCGACCATTGCTTATAATATGGGAGACTATGATTCAACATTCTATAATCACAGATTAAAATTTTTCATCCAATCTATAATATAATCCAACACTCTAGGCTCCAGGCCTTCATGATTTTACACGGAAGTAAAAACGAATAGTTGAGAGAAGTGATTGTCCCTTTGGTTAGCGTTGCATCTAATCTTCCAGAACAGTTGAGTGTTGACGCTCGGTATTCCTTTCAGGAATTACCTCATTTTTGAAACCTGGAATACCTTGAATGCTAATAAGCAGTTATAACTTCTGATATCAATGAATAGCTCTGGTTCAAGAATCATCTGACAATCAGCAAACCGACACAAGAAATAGTCCTGTCAATATAGACATAAAAGTATCACAATTTCAAACACTTATAACTTTTGACACAATGCTCTGATTTCATCGTAGCCTACTACACTTCATTCTTCTCGTCGGCTCGTCAATGCGGTCCAAAATCATGCATCATAAGTCAAATTCGGTCGAATAATGGAAAATTTATTGTTGAGTGTACTTAATCCCATATGCCAATACACAAAAAATGGCCAATTTCTATATTCAAAGCTATGTGTATCTCGGTAACCCCTTACTATAAAAATCATTACTTGATCTTGAAATGTATAATAGAATTTTCTATTTCATCTCTGTGAACGATTCATGAAAAAATATGTTCGTAAAGTGAGATTTGATTGTTGAAAAAAATCCGGAAAATTTAGATATTTTTCTCATATTAACGGCTTTGGCAGTTCTATGATAGGGAAAAGTGATTCAAGATGAATTCAGGCAACTTAGCTCGTAGAGGATGAATTCATCTAAAATTTGGAATCAATCGCGAGTCTCTACGATGTATCTGACTCGTTTTAGAAACTCTTGATCAACAGTAAAATCACAAAAAAAATGTGAAAACTGAAATCGCCATTTTTAAAATCTTTTGTGACTTTCGAATTTTATTGGAATCGAGAGTATTCTTTATCGGAGTGGGTAGAGGGGGACAATTTTCACATCCTCACTAGATTTGGAAATTTTATCAGAAGTAATTATTCACAAGACATGCATCTTTGAATATAGAAATTGGCCATTTTTTGTGTATAGGAATATGGGCTTAAGTACACTCAACAATAAATTGACCATTATTCGACCGAATTTGACTTGATGAATTTGATGATGCATGATTTTCTACCGCCTTGACGAGCCGAGAAGAATGAAGTGTAGTACGATGAAATCTGAGCATTGCATCAAAAGTTATGAGTGTTTAGAATTTTCCATCTCTCCAGTAGGGAATACTAGAATGTAGTGCATCTAAAGAGTGATTCTCATAGAACAGAATCTCAGATTGTAACTTAGAGCACAATAAACCGACCAGAGGGATTTTGAATTATACATCTAAACGGTAACAATCGGAAGATATTGTTGATCAAAAAACTTAAATTCATCAATATTGATTTTTTTCCAAAATTTCACTCATTTTTGAAAAGTTATAACTCAGTACTCATTGGAGATAGAGAGCTCCGAGCGATCCCATTCTATTCAAAATTTCAGAATCTAGGAAAAAGGCGAGAGCAAATTTTTCTGTCCGATTACAAGATTTGGCAGAAATAGCTGAAAACTGGAAAATTAACCGAAAATACGAGGTTTTGGGCCATCCTGTATCTAGCACAAGGTAATTTTGCATGAAGAAATTGGTTCTGGATTTCTCTTATGTACCCAAATAATATATTAAAAAATCAGAAATACAATATAAATTGCATGCAACAATGTATATAGTGACTGGACTAAAAAGTGCGTGAAAGCAAAACATTATCAAATTAAGAAGACGTTTTTGAAAAACGAGTTGAATCGTTCTGCATGTTTTGAAAAAGCGCCAACATGACATGAGAGAAAACCTCATTGTTCCAGTTGCGGGTGAAAAGTTATCACCGGAAGAAATGTTGATGGAAGGTTGCTCGAATGTGGGTGTTTCGAGTTTGTTTTATTGATGAGTGAGTGCGAAAATGTGTCGGTTATAGAGCAGCCAGCACACCTGTGTTGTCTTTGTTCACTCTGATAGAGAGTGTTCCTTTGTCACAAATGTTCATTAACATAATAATTTATTCAATTGATAGTGGAAAGCTCAATTCGTGTGTGTCGATTAGTCTTATTCATGCCAACAACGTTCACTCTTCCTGTACATGTAGAAACACAATAGAATTGCTAGGGAAGATGTTTTTCTGAAGAACTTATCTCTCAACGATCAAATTCCTGATGTCAGTTTCATGTTTTACTCAGGTAGAGTTCTTACAAGCATGTCTCTACTAGCTTTTTCTCACTACAAAGAACTAATGCGAAAATCATATATATGATAGGAGGAGATCGATCATACTTGAATACTCAGATTTAGATCATACTCTGGTCCATTTGATGATTGGATGAACTACCGTACCCAACTAACAATAAGTTTGTTTCTTGGTATGGATTTCTGAAAAAGCTCCTGGGTTGGATATCTAGCTCCCTTCTAGAGAAGAAGAAAGAAGAAGGAGAAGAAAACGATGAAAGTGAGTAGAGAAACTGGAATCTGGAATATCCTGTTATTTTCTCATAGAATAATGGACTGTCTTGGAATTCCAAGTCCAATTCCCTCTTTACTCTCTGATTTATGAACTGTTAAAATATATATTTCGCTAAATATATATAATATTTCATAATATAATATTATATTATATATTATTATATAATATATATTTGATATTTATAAATATATAAACTAAATATTTCACCAAATCTCCAGTTTCAGAACCTTCCAGTTTGGTTGCGTAAGTTTGAGAGAAGGTACTCTCCACATCATAGATCCGGATGGAACTTTATTGACAGGAAAACTGAAAAATGTGACGTCAGCACATTCAGAAATAGGTCTAAATGTGAGATTTCCAGTGTTAGATTTGATAATTCGAATAAACGTGTTAGCAAAAAGTCCCAGTTAGCAACCACAATAGGAAAACAAATCGAATTTGAAGTCTTGGTTAGACCTGATTGTAAACTCACAACTTCCATTGCAAGGAAAATCTCACTGATTATAGGAATTGAGATGAATATGAATGTTTAATTCAGAACGGATATAATGAACAATTTTCAACAATGAAATTGAAATTCATATCTTCTGATTCTCTCGTTTTGGTGATGGTAAGTTGTTGTAATCGGGCATTTACAAAGGTTGTTTGATAACCTTTCTTTGCAGTATCATAAGGAATTCTGTGATGCCAATAAATTTCGAACAGTGATGCTTCAAGCTGGTTTTTTGTTCAGCCTTTTTGCAACTCCTCATTGATTCTCAACAAATTGAACAGAAGATGGTTGATTCCTTTATTCATGAAAATCGTCCGACAAGGAATTAATTAGTCGAGTAATTTCCACAATACCTGGTAGACCAACATCGTCAATAATAATGGACTTGTTCAAAGCTACAGGGCTCACAGTATAAAATAAACATTAAAGTAAATTGCCCATTGAATACCTCCGAACAGAAGTTTGCACATTTTCTTATAAAGAGTACTTGAAGATTTTATTTTCGAAGGAAATTAATGAGGCTTCTCAATAAGGGTGTAGTTCAAATCCAATGAGCTCCATCGAATGAAATTTAATTGAAAAACTTATTTTCCGCGGGAAACAATTGCTTTTGTAAATTTAACAACCGATTGGAATAAGGATCATGTTTTTCCTTGTAAAAAAGGTTCCGCATGGTGAATAAACGGTTAGCTTTTGCTTTTGACAAAATAGCTTCTAATGACAAAAACGGCGAACTCGTATTCAGACTTTGATTATTTCTGTTCCGTGAAAGAAAGAATGAATTGATTGCCTGAAAGATCCGGAAAAGCGAGTATTATTCTCATGTGAAAGCCGACTCGAAGGGAGGTTATTCGTTCAAAGTACATAATAGAGCTCGTGAAGGATTCTTTCTACAAAATGAAAAATTTGTTGATTGGAAGGTGTATTTAAGTATGAAGATTGATACTCTATACATGTTCCATACTACTGTCAAGTATTTTCTCCAAGTCTTGGAATACAGTAGGATACTTTGAATATTATAATATAGAATATTTTATTAACTGATTTAGATTATATTCTCACCATTTCTGATTGAACAACCGTCATGAGTAACGTACCAGGATTTTGAAATGGGGAGGGTTGTCCAAAATGTTGGGCCCCCTATAGATTTCACCAGAGGAATTTGGAGAGCTGGAGGGTGGTGTTATCTTAGATTACTGGGCCTCTTTTTTGGGCTCATGAAGGGGGTTGTAACCTGGAAACCCCTCCCCTTCGCTACGCCATTGCCTCCATTATTGTAGGGGGTACACTCCAGTTCCGTTTTCCCAAAGAATATGCAGATAAACTTATTAAATTCTATGAACTTAGATCATTTTTTCTATGATAGAAAATTGAGTTCCAGTGATTTTTTGTGAATCCATGAAAGCTAAAAATATAAATAATGTGCATTATTCATTATGTCATTATGCATTATTTCTTCCCTCGTATTTTCAGTCCATGAGTGACCTTTTCGGTTGGAGTTCTTCGGCATCGTTAACACAGAACTTGAAACAGCTCACAAAGCACTCAACAAGAGATACTTCATACTTCAAACATTTCTTCTATTTTGTCAACAGCAAGCCGACCAACCACAGGTGACAGGCAATTGAATAATGACTGAAGAATTCCCCACAACAATAGTAATGAGGTGGCGAACTTGTTTTCTTCATAAACCGTAAAATAATGTCACAGCTCTCTTTAACTCCTGTTGTATATTCATTAGCTTTTTGTCAGGTGTTCTTCTGTACCTTCAGCAGCTGGCTCACAATAATTCGTCACTTTTGTCACGTAGTTGGCAATACTGACAATAACGTATTCATAACACAGAAGTGGTCGAAATGGGTACCAACATATCCAGCTAGTCGCTCTCACTACCTTGGAAGGGTGGATTTATTGCCTCTGCAACCATCCCAACCTATTTTTTCTCCCGTGACTTGAGTTATAAGTCTTGCGTTAACAATAGAGTAGAATGCTTCAAGAGAACTGTGACCAAGAATGCTAGTAGGAAATGAAAATATTATTATCTTTCAACAAAAAAAAACATTTTCAATTCACTCTGAAAGTGCTAGTAGCTCCACGATATCATATCTTCACCATACTTCATTATTTAGAAAATAATTATTATTAAATTTGTAGTCTTGTTATTTTTTCCTCACTATTGGAATTGATTCCTTCCATAGTGTTGAGACAGATCAAATCAAATCAAATTTTATTCACCAATTAACAACAGTTTTACATGAAAATGAATGAATAATTTGTAGTTAAATAATTGGCGTGGCTAGAAAAAGAAATATTGTGCTCCAGCCACGAGTTCAAAAAATCTTTTACCTATATTTTAACATGATTTTAAAATTAATAAAGCTCTTTATAATATAATAGAGACCAGTACAATACAGATAGACAAATAAAAAAAAAATCATATACCCAATGTAATATAATTAATCATATATAATATAACCAAGATACTTCAAATATTTTAAATAGCACTAGAATTTCAAAATAGACAAGTGGACATTTGCATACTTCAATAAACATCATACATACGGTATTTAAGAAAAATTGAAAAATATATTTTGTTTATCAATTGGGAATTTTAAAGTAATAATTTATTTTCACCCATTCCTTTATTGGATTAAGTTTAGTTTTAGTTATTTTTGTATTGATAAAGTCTTCCGGGATATTATTTATCAACTTACTTATTTGATACTCGAATTGGCGTTTGCACGTTGTTAATGCTGTAAAATCTATATTAAAAGTGTTAACTACAGTGGGACGTATATTATAAGGAACAGTTCGATGAGTAAAAAGGTGATTATTTTTGTTCAGGAATAAGATTAAATTTGTTATGTAGGTTTGACGTAGCGTGGGTAAGCCAATTTCTTAATAATAATACTTCCTTAATACTTCAAATGTTGATTATATGATTTGATATTAACAATGATACTTTTCTATATTTTTTTCTCCAATTACTCCTGTTAAGAAAAACAATATAACGATGAGCTGTGAGAAACTCGAAAATGAACTTCTCCATTCAAATTTAACGATTTTGATTCCATTGGAAATCTTATTTATGGAATTGAAAAAGCTGTATAAGCTATTATTGAAATATTGGGATTCACGTTATCCAAATTTCCATACTTTTGATTAAATCAATCTTAGCGAATAAACAATATCTTTGTCATCATAAGTGGCGTTAGTTATCATGTTTCCAAAAGCAATTGTTTTGAAGAAAATGTATTGCTAGGGAACGTTTCCAGTTCATACTTTTTCTTGTTGCATGAGTGGTGAGAGGGACTTACATTGTGTTAGTCACCTAATGTCGTATTGCTGGTGTTAGAAGAGTAGTGGTTGAGGGTGTCGCGGCAACACACTCCTTGCAGGAAAGGGTCGATCGGCGAGGGGGGGATCCGATTCCAACTCACTAACGACCGCCATGACATCAACAGATGCGATCCGGATAAATGTATGCAAGAGAGGTTATAAATCGCTTCTTGTCATAAAAATGGTATTAAACCCGTCCGTTGTGGAGGACAATTAAACGGTGCGACGATCGACGCTCAACCCTATTCGATGACAATTTGTAACGCGCATTCCCCCTTTCCCTTCCCTGCCACGCATTTGATCAATGGATTATAAGTCTATTTATTTCCGAGAAATTATTACACCATATGCAGAATTATAATATTCAAATGAGCAACCGTTCTATTGCCGAACCTTGTCTCAAACACAAAAACGGGAGATGGCTGGCTCGGTCGCGAGTAAGCTCCCCCAAAAAGGGAGCACTTTATGGGTTATGCTAATTCGACCTACGAGTATATCTGATTAGTTTAACCCAGAATATTTTAACTTTCGGAAACTCTTCTTCCCGAACCGACCGAAAAAAGCATGGCATTATCATAAAGGCCGCGCTCTTCCCACAGGGTCAAACCCTTTCTCAGCTCACTTTTTCAATAAAGCGGAAACATTGACATCGGATTATTGCCATTTCCTCATGCGATAGACGAAGAAAAATACAATAGTAGAAATATACACCAAGATTAATCGTCACTGAGTTCACAGATAAATTTAGTGAGATGTTTTCTTCGGTATAACACATTTCAATTTATTTCTAGCTAAATTCATAATTCATCACTTGAAAATATTTCACAGATTGAGAGTAATCCGACCGCCTCGGATCTCGAGACACCTTCAATCCATCAAGGCTCTTTCTAACCAACTATCTATTTTTGCATCGTTGAATTACTTTTAGAAGTCTATTGGAAAATTGATTCTCAATCATTCACTATATTCTAGCATGAATATTCGTTCATTCTCAATCATTATTGTCAGTTTCCACCATCAACTGATTCTCAAATTATGATCAATATAACATTAAAAACTAGAGTATTCATTTTTGTTTCTATCCTCTGAATTGAACGTGAATTATCAATAATAATAGTAATAATAATTTCTCTGATTGCCAATGAATTGCAACCAGAGGAGTTTATTGACAAAACATATACATAATTGTTATATTATACATACAAAATTGCTAATACTAAACTTAGTTCTAATTATGATACCCCACTATAATAATATGTGTCGGGGTGATCATAATATTCTTTTCTGAAACATGAAACCCAATAGTAATAATATTTTCGTATAAATATCCTACTTCACTTTATCGCATTATAAATATAATGAGTATCTTACTTCCTCACTTCATCTCCAGGGTTGTGTGGCAGAGAGGACCAGGAGTACTAACTTCTCCCTAATAAAGGCAAATAATCAATCAATCTCCATTGAAAAATGTTTATAAAGATAGAATGGAATAGTTTGATGAGCACTTTCTCCACTATATTTTTTATATTGTACGGAAAGGAATGTCTACAGTTCAGGATATCAAGACTGTGGATGGAAAGGTAACGTAAGCAATCAAATCGAAACCTCATCCATCTCAATGCTCTATTATTTTAACACACAGAACATCCAGGATCTGAAAATACTTTTCAAAGGAATTTCGAATAGTTGGCAATATCGTGGATTATAATCGACTGGGCGTGTTTGGAGCAGGAATAATATTAGAAATAGAATAGAACGGCTGGTCAAGTCGAACCGCGGTTCCAGCCACACCACGACCGGCTGCTATCTGATGCCACAAGTCGATTACACCAGTCGAGATTATGTTGAAGACGTGGAAAGGGTGGAGGTTTCCAGTAGCGGTCGGTCGCCAGTTTATGCCAACGAGTAGTTCGCTGGTTCGGTAAAAATTCTGAAATAATAAATAATTGCCGCTAATACAATAAGTCACTTATAATAATTAGCGAAGTGCACGCACTTGTAAATATAGCGACGAACATGAATAACGGTCGCGATGCGCCGATAAAACTCGCGCAAACACCCAATTAGTTTTGCCATCCGTTCATTACGTTCGGCTGGAAGGAAATAAAAGCCGCCACTGCCGCCAGATATGAACTATATTAGCCGTTTCCAGACTACGATTTCACGTGAGCTTTGCTCTGCTGGTAGCGGTTGCTCGTTCATAAACAACGGCCATTAGGCAAGCGCCCTATGTACTCTACTCTCTACTCTTCCATTAATACTGAAACACATGCATGCTCGATAAAAGATACTTGGATGCAATATTTACCGGATCTACTAATATTATTGGAAAATTTTGATCGACAGAAAAACACTTGATTCTGTCATATTGATAGTAAATCAGCCGCAGAAACTCAACAAACTTGTTCATTTCTGTCTCATGTTCATTTTCTAGTGAGTTCTACTTGGTTATCCACCACTACCTACTAAAATATTCCGTATTATGCATTCACGCATGAGGTCGGAATGTGAATTCTTTTATTTTGGTGCGATTGAGAGTTTACTTGATCTGTAGTCATCATCTGAACCCTGAAAAATAAGATTTGATGATTAAACATTGCCAGATCGGAGTTCTAAGTTACAAGTAATGGAGATTGAGAAAGAAGTTAAATTTATTTAAAACTCTGAGAAAATCAACCATGAGTTCACAATGATCATAAATTTACATAATTTAACTAGATTCTTTCAAAATCTAATGGAATTCATTATGGATTCTAAGATTTCTAGTCTACATTTCTAGATTTTAAGATTTCTAGGCTATACTTTTCTAGATTTCTAGATACAATATTCATCTGTACTTCGTACATGATACTTTTGGATTAAGTCATTGAACAATTATTTCATGGGCTTATTCAAAACATGAGCGTTGGAATTGGCCAAGTGTGAAGAAGCTCCTTCCGATCCGAAAGTGGGGTATCCTATGTTCCAACTTCCGTTTCGTTAACGTTGATCTTTTCGGATCGATTTTGTCAGTGCACCGTAGTTAATAAACTCAGCAAATTAGCTGGAATGTATGAATGAATGCCCCAGTAATTCTTTTGTTATTTATTTTCCCCCATTTGCCTTCTCTTCTTCCCATATTAATTAACTCTACATATTAGAAAAGCCCGTCAGATGATGAAGCGTGGAGTCATCTGCCTTACGGTTACCTTAATTACGGCACCATGGCTATTGTACGTTCTCAGCACTGGCTTGTCATCCCGGATCTAATCTATCTCCATCCTCTAATGCACTTCATCCTACTAATTCTAAAACTTTTTTCTTTTCTCTTTCGATGATCTCTGTTTATTGCATCAGATTAGTAGAAACAAGATGTGGATACAAAGTCAGTCAGGGTTTATCTGATTTATAAGTTTTCCACTGTTTCTAACATTTAGAAACCAATATCAACATAGTCTACTAATACGAAAGAGTACAGGAGGACCCAAATACCAAAAACCTTAATTTTCACCCAAAACTTCAACACTACTTGCAGCCCAATCCCCTTGAAGATGCTCATCTGTCTAAAAAAGATGGACATCACTGCTTATTCATGTTCAAAAAGAATTAAATACCAACTAGGGTGTCAAACATAATTTTTGGAAAAGCCTTTTCACTTTCTATCCAGAAATGAATGATGTATTCGAGTTGAAAGAAAATTATTCTCATATTTTCAAAGGTTAACAATGATGTATTTGAACTTCAGGGTTTCTACTTGTGCTGTTTATTTTACTTATTTGAGGTTAAGAGACAATGAATGCTTTCTTTTTGAATTGGTTCTAATTCCACAATTACTGAAACCCATCTACTCTGATGATTATGTGAAGGAAGGGCAAAGAAACTGGAATTTTAATGGATAATCCACACTGGTTCCAATTCAATTTCAAAATATCAGCCATGTTTAAAACGATTATATTCTATTTTTCCTGAATCTCAATGCAATAATTCAAATTCAATTGCTGGTGATTTGCCAAGCAACACACTAATGTTCGAATAATCCATGGCAGCAATCAGTTGAGCTGTATGGAAAATGTTAAAATACAGTTTAATAGCAAACGTTTGGTGGAAGAAGCCTGTTCTATTATAGCCTACACTGTGCAACGCTGATATGGGCTATGGCAAATGTAATCAAATCACACTCAGGGTGCTTCCACAAAAGAGGGGGTTTTTCAGCAGTCCTTTTTCTTTAAAGACCCGCGAATTGGGCACAAAAGCAGAATCTTTTTTTTATTCATGTATTTGATGATAGTTTGACTTCAGGAAGAGACCAACATTTGTCAAAAACCCTTTCATTATTCAAACACTGATTGATAATGATGCCAACCAAAACTTCTTTCAAAGAACTTTTGAATATAAGGGTGCTCTATTGTCAATCCCAATCAATTGAAGGAATACAACAAAATAGCCTTGAGTAATGGGATTGAGCTTTACTCATAATAAAATCGTTTTGTATTGGAAATCATAAATTATCAAGGATTATATTCAACTTTTGATAATAATTCTAGAAATATAATAACAGTAACCAAGCATGGAATTTATACAGAATATAAGAATGATTTATGAAATTTTTGAATTGAGTTTAGTCATTTGGAATGCTATGATGTATGAATCCAAACTCTGAGAGAATTTTTTACAAATTATTAGTGAGAACATCATAATTTTCTGTACGCAGGAACGAGTCGGTTATTTGAGGAACAGCATTAGTGAAAATTTCACATTATTCAGTGGAGTGGATGAATTTTGAAGGATTTGTGCTGCTTCAATGGAGAATGTGTTCTCAAAGAAGCCTCAACAGGCAAAGAACATCTGACCCATGTTATACCTGAAAGAAGTTATCAAACATGCAACCTTTGGTATAACTATAGGATTTATTTCTGTCCGATGGAATGTTTCGCTTTTATTTCAATTTATTTTATTCGTTATCCAAATTCTGGAATAGAAAAAGTCTCATCTAAAACTCTGTTTTCCTCCACGCAATTTTTACGTGACTCAATGAATTTACAAATAAATCAAGTTTATGCTCCGAAGTCCAATTAATTGAGGTTAAAATTTTCCAAGGTTTAAATGAAACACGTAAATGGGACTGGATAATGACTTCTTATCCAAAACAAAAAGTTCTTCTGGAATGAGGTATATTTACTTAATTAAAAAAATATTACCCCTAGGCTTACTTGAACGATAATTTATCGAATTCATCTTCATAACAATATTTATTGAATTTGTAGAGAGCAATCAGATGACATTTGAGGTTGTTTGCATAGGTGAAGAATCAGTTGCATCTTTGGGAACAGCAGTCGGCAATCCTGGAGCAGGATACGAAACATTAGCCGCAAACAAAAGGAATCGCCAAATCTATTAGATGAAAAAGGAGAACAAGGAGGATGTTCTGATGAGTGAGAGAGAGGGAGTGATGACGCGGGGATCGCTATTATGCATATAAACAGAAACTGATTATAATTTATGGAAGTCGCCATAGATAAAATCGAATCGTGATCGGTACTTCTTGCAGCCTGCGCCTCAGTTCCTCCTCACTGCCGCCTCACCAACTCCTCCTCCTCCTCACCAGCCATCACCCGTTTAGGCGCTTAATATCTCTTTAACTCATCGCGACCACTTCACGCTGTTGGGCATTACAAATTTTCATATGAATTTTTATCACGTTGAAGAATTATTTTTCTCTAGCTACTAATGGCGAATCAGAATGTCGAGCGTGAACAAAATAGTGAGGCGAATGCAATCGAGTACCGTGTCTTTAACATCCCCACAGTCGTAACATCATTTTCACCGTCGTCAACAAAACAATGCTCAAAAAAGGGCATTCTTTGTGAAACTCACCGCGCACGATTTCCTACTATTTATGTGTGATCATTCCAAGCAAGCTCTCTCCATTGCATCATTAGCCCAAAGTGATGATTGTTGATCTTTCCAGGGTATTGTAATGTGTAATAGTGTTGAGAGTAAGATTCCATGACTGTTGGATCATAATTGAATCAGTTATATCCAAGAGACAAATAGTATTCTCTTTCAAATGTTTCTGGGTTTAATTATAGTAAAATGTTTTGATGTTTGAGCATTATAGTATTAAATAGAATACTTTGATAGAACAAGTATCCATTGTAATGGAAATAATTGAACTGAACGAAATAAGTTGAATAATGTACTGTTAATTTCTTGTTTAGCGTACATCAGTCCATTTTTCTTGCAGTATGAAATTTAAAAGATGCTCCAATTAATAAGCGATGAAGTACATAGATTTTTGAGAAAAAAAACAAAATTCATGAAACTCACCCTGTAAATCAACAAATTTATTTACTTTCTCGAAATTCTAAACAAATGTTTAACGGGAATCGATCAATTAATGTTTTATCAGCAAATCAAACAAACTTTTCAAATATTTTCTCATATCTGCGACATTGAATTATTTATAGAATGCTGAACTAAATAACTTCTGAAAAAGATTGCCTAATTTCTTCCTTTTCACTCTCATTACTGAATCTATAGACATCGGAATCGGATTATAAATATTTGACAATATTAGATTATTAATATTTAGCATTTAGATTATTAAGATTTGGCAATTTCCCGGTCTATTGACTGCGGTGAAGACCTATAAACTGAAACTGAATCATCAACTTGCAACATTTGACGGTTTGACGCATGCCTTTGATACTTCACAGAATAGAGAAGACATCCGAATTCTATTTCATTCTATCAAAATTCTATTTAGTATAGGGACAGGATTGCTGGCTAGGACAGTTTGCTCACGACAACGACATCTTCTATTCTAGAATTTCATGTTTATTCAAAGTGCACAAACAACAACACGATCTCCTTTGATATAGACAAGCAATGATAGACGTGATCGAAGGGGAGTGCTGGCTAAAAAATGCACGCGAGGTGGGAATGGGAGGTGTGGCCGCTCTTCTTCTCCATTATTTCGGTAGCGGTTGGTAATTCACAACAGCCGATTCAATAATAAAAAGTGGAAAGAGCTGCAGCACGAAAGGGTAACGAGAAAGAGTCCGTTATGTTTACTTTGGAGGAGAGAAAAAGTGGAAGATAGACGAAGGAAGACATAATACAGATGAAAGATCTCATCTTTGTAGCAGCATCTGTCAGGGGTGACGAGTTTCGATCCAGAACAGACAAGACAACAACAACGTTGCATGCCCGCGCGCTCACTGTCAATCTGCGCCACTAATCATCCTCAACCCCTTCCAACTGGTTCATAGACTAAGTAGGCGACCCGTTTTTCACTATTGTCGTGCATAGAGGGTTTCTGCATTTTCGTGGGAATTCTATGTGGAGCTATAAATTTTTTGTATGTTTGATTAGGGCGTATGCTAATTTTGTACTTGGAATCCTGTGGCGAGCTAGATCGAACTACATAGTAGAGATCCGATGACAGATGAGAAGCATTGCAGATTGTGGTTCGTGAAACTGTGCAGCTATTGAATAAGTCTTCAGGAAAGAATTTCATCATCTCATATTATATATAAGGTGGAGAATAATGTTTTCATTTTTATTTATGATGATTAATTGTCAAAATTGAAAGTACTAACATTGTGTTAAGAAATGAATAAATTTAATGTCTAGCATAGTTTATCTATGTTGGAGGTTCTACCCAGGTCTACCAAACTCAATGAATAAATACCCTCTGGGTTTAAAGTATTAAATGGAATAGATTCATTATTCTCCAACTGAAATTGTTTATCGAGATTAAATTTACAGTTATATTTTTTTCAATATTGAATAGAGTGAGTTATATAAATATATTGCTTCTTCATGTGTTTGAATGTGCTTGATTGCGAGATTGTGATCGAGTGTTTGATTGTTTAGAGAATTACAATCGATAATATCTTTGGTTTCAAATATTATTTAGATTGATACTTTTATACGCGGTTAAGCTCATTGAGCTCTGCATGATCGAATCTTATCATTTTCGTCCTAGATTCACTTGGCTTGGATCAAGTATCTATACAAGGAGAACTTCTGTAAACTAAGACTGGATATTAATTATTTATTCCTCATTGGAATAAGAACAGCTTCCAGCAAAATACTGTACTTCTTATGTCTGAATACGTAATATAAAAATGTATACGTACTTTTTATCTAGCCGCTCAGGCTTACTAAAAATGTGGCTGATATTCTGTCAGCTGATAAAATTTTATTGAAATTTCCAGTGAGAATCTATTCACAATATCTACACTTATAAAATTCCTATCTCACTGACTCACTGACTCACTGACTCTCTGACTCACTGACTCACTGATCACGATTTCTGGAAAACTACTGGAAGGATTGCAACAAAACTTGGAATATAGCTTCCTTTTAGAAACTAAGTGCTCTCTAAGAAATCTTTTGGCGATATTTCAACTCTAAGGGTGGTTTTTAAGGGTTCGTCTTTTAGCATGTATATTCTTTTTCTCCCAATCTCTCAATTATAATAGAAATGTCCATATCATATGTCACTATATAACTATAATCGAGAGAGAGTACCTCTTCAAAACAGTTGTTAACTGGCAACTAAATTAATAATTTTGTCAGGTTGGCATCAAGTTGAGATGACTTCATTAGGTTGGCACAATAGTTGAAGAACTTATTAAAATGCATTTATCGAGAATAAATTGATTGGGCACTGCTGCTTCAATCAGAGCTATTCCTAGGAGTATAGATAATTTTTATTTTCCATAAAACAAACTTTTATTACGGGAGTTGCTTCTATCAATTGATCCTATTCTATCAAGACTAAGTTTGATAGTATATCCGACATATCGCGAAGACTGCTTAAACAATTTCGATGAAATTGTAATAATTCAGTATGATATATGGAGGGTATTTTAAAAATTTCAGAAGTGTCCGTTGTGGACTCTGTTTGCAAAGAATGTGGAAATTCGGCCAAAATTGAAATTGGGCGAAAGAAAGGGGTTATTTATTAAAACGGCCAAATAGCTGTTGTTGCTTTTCCTAATGTAAGAATATCTTCCATAGAAGTAAGGCGCTTTTCCCATGAATCAATTATTCTCAAACATTTATTGTTGAACATTGAGATTCTCAAACATTGAAAAAAATAGAAGGTAGCTTTCGAAAAAAATATTGGAGAATATACATAACAGTTCGTTGACTGTCAGTATTCCTTATTTATAGCATCAATGCACCCCATTCAAACAATGCTGACACATTGACGTGAATCTTACTATAATTTGGTTACTTATTGAGATCAGATGAAGATAATAATGTCGATGATCGCTACTGTTTCAATTTCAATCATGTTTGACATTTTTATTTTTGATGCCAGCTGTTAATATTAGGTATGTGAAATAAGCTCTCATTGAATGAAATCATAATCATTAAAGTTGATTATACTAAGAAAGCAATTTTTGTTTGAATATGATGTGTGTTTGTGGATATGTATGTATGTCGGACGGATCTCGAAAACGGCTCTAACGATTTTGATTAAATCAGGAATACAGTGGGTTTGCGACGAAAAAAAATATTTTGGAACAGGTCTCAACTCTGGGAAGATTCGCTGAAGTTCCTTGAGAAAGGATTATTGGTCCCTCAAGTAGCAGCTGATCAGAAAAAAGGTTTCTATAGTCTGTTGAAAACGTAAGAGGGTGTGAGCAAATGAAAAAGATTATAATAGCTGTAGTTGAGTTACCAAATTTGGTGACCTTATTTTAAAACATTGAAATATTCATGGAACATCTGGAAGAATAGGTTCAGAAAGTGATCTGATGATAGCAAAAGAAATTTAAAATCGATCTTTCCAAACATATGGTAGTTGAATGTAATGTTTATTGAGAGGTGATAGAAATGCGATTAATTTCTTCAGCTTCTGTTGTATTGGTTCCTCTGTTGAACCATGTTTGTACGCAGCGATGGCATTGAGAGAGCCAGTTGCACTGTCTGTTAATTCATAGTCCGGACTCACCGCGAGAATCAATATTCTACAAAATTCGCTGCAATCAGACTAATATTTTACAGAACACTTCCAACACATCAATTAATTATTCGAATGATTTGACTCAATAATTTTCATGCCAAGTTGTGGCCTAATCTCTATTATAACAATTTTGATAGAATTTAGATTATGAATGTTTCACAAAAATAATCTTATCTTTTAACTCCCGTAGCGAAGCACGGGTGCCTTGCTATTTCTATAATATGGCTTTCACCATAATGTTTTCCTCTCGTGATTATTGAATCTATCCACAGCATACACCAAAATAATGTGGTGATATTGAGCACTCTCATAATGGATAAACGAGCTTGATTGGTTGGAAGGATAATTATGTTGTGTTGTGAATTTGGAGTTGATTGATGAAAGTTTTCCAAAGTGGACGTCGAACATACAAATTTGGGCATACATAAACGGGCAAGAACTTGTGCCTCAAATCAGAAGTAGGAACTCGCTACGCTCGTTCAATGAGCTTTATGGATATATCTGAAGAATATTTGTTATTCATCCCTTAAAACTTCCTCTTCCATCATTATCAATCATTGAACACAAACTGGGGCTCAAACACATTCAAATCCACACGCAACATGAAAATAAAATCTAATCTCTCAGCCACAAATACTGATGTACACAAATTAGATGACAGAACTATAATAGAAGAGATGAGCGTGACAAGAGAATGAGACGGCTTCAATCTTGTGGTGGTGGCTGATGGCTGGGGGTGTGGGGGCAGGTTCGCGGTGGGTCAAAGGTTGCGAACCGTGACCGGGTGGGTTCGGCCGAACAGGCAACAGGCAGACGGGCAGATATCTGCGGCGGCCGGAAGACACACTCGCTCGCGACTTCATTCAGGATTTCACCGATTATTGTTTTGAATTACTAATTTCCCCTCCTATTTATATTTGGGTCAATTTCCGGCCGCTCCGCTGTGACAACGCCCTTCGCCAGCACTAAATTACATTTTTTCCTTCAAAATGCATCCACTCGTGAAACAGCCAACAATAGGACAGTTTGCTTTTCAAAACGTTTATAGCTGTGTAATAAATGTTTCCTTTTGTTAGGCATTACATGGCGCGGCAATTCTTAAATTACGATCATCATTCTTCACCAATCGCTCAGCTATCTACTGCAAACATCATCAATGAAGATGCTTTTAACATACTGCGTTCAATAACACAGGATATTGACTTTATTATCATTTGAATATTATCCATCTCTATTAAAATAGCAGCACAATCTTACAACATGTTTTCTCTTCTTCTAAAATTGGATCAGGCTATCAAAAGATTTCCTGTTCAACGTTGACTTATTACAACTATTTTATTCAAGAAGAATAGTACAGGGGTACTTCCCCAATATGTACCACACACCATCCACCGTGGATGGAATATTTCCCTCTTCGATTTCACATATTCCATACTTCAATATTTTCATTTGATGCACTACTAGTTGATTTGACGCTTCAGTGGAATAGCTCAATATTGGCAACGCATGTACGCTTAATCTAGCAAGAATGTAGTTTCATTTTGTACTCTTCTTGCTAGTTTAAAATTATTAAAATTTCTCGTTATAGTTAATATTCTAGTTCTTGCAATTTTAGACCATTCTTCGTGGATTGAACGTAAATTCATCACCAATGAGCTATTCCACTTCAACTATCAACTAGTAGTGCATCAAATTAAAACATTAACAAATCCACTATAAATTTACTATTTTGTGTAGTAAAAATCTACTATTTTTCATAGTAGTACATTGGATGAAAATGTTGATGAAATTTAATCATGTTCTTCATACAATTCACATAAATAACCAATCAGGATACTCTTGAAAAATACTGAATTTGAATTAGAGCAATGCTTTAAAAAAACTATCAATCACGTTGATAAGTCATTGTTTTTTATTAGGCATATTTCTGGTATTCAAAAAATATTCATTATCCAATTAACATTGAAGCATTTATTACTCAAATTTTCACATAAAAAAATCACTCCTAAACTGTTTTATCATTCCACGAGGGAGGGAGGGCCTCAGGATGGAAATAATTCACCTTGACTTGATGGCTTGATTGCCTAGCACAGGAAAATATCAAGGAGTATGAGAAGTAAAATGTTAATCTTATTTTTCCGTTGAAGCTTGGCAACAATGAACCGGCTCATCAGTGCGACGACAGTTTAGTATTCAGCTGGTGCGCTGTTGGTACGTGTGAACAGGAAGAGACGGAATCTGCCAATGAAATGGCAATTGCCAGCTTGACGTCACACCTTCACATTCATTCGCCGCCGCCGCCGCCGCCGCCGCCGCATATAGCTGGATTACTCCTAACACCCACTCCTCGGTCGGGTGTTGACCGACTTGGTTGTGTCAGTTTTGAAAAATAAATATCCAAAGTCAAATTGTAGAATTAGTGATAATTTCATACTTTCAGATATAAAGATATTAGTGATGAGGAAGAATAAGTAAAGATAAACGATATAGGAGAAGAATTGAAATGGTTAGAGTAGTTTCCTGCTGGAATAAAGATAATAATGATTTCAATGATAGGTGATAGATCGCAATCATATTAGAGAAGAGAAATAATGAGGAGAGAAATAAGATGCAGTAGAAGAATATTTAAAAAAATATTCAAATAACTTTCCACTGAGATAAAGAGAATGAAGAACCGAGAAACAAGAAAATAAGCATATACGCTGAATTGGAGACCTATAAATTCTACAATAAATTATAATCAACCCAAATTCAATCATATCTTGTGCAAGGTTGGAAGAATCTTTTATACGTGAGTTATATGATCTGATTCACTATTCCAATAAGAAAGTAAATATTTTGATCGATTCAGGCTTATATTTATTTTCTATATTTTCGGTTATTGAAACACATTTTCACTCTGTAACAGTTGCGAAAACTGCCAAATTCTT